>NC_089807.1:33172831-33472831 GCF_029633855.1 Hoplias malabaricus | reverse complement strand
AGTTTTCTATTAATGTATAAATAAATTCCAGCTTGGAAGTAAAAAGGTACCAAATTGTATCAAATTGACTATTGCATCACCAACATGTCAGTGTCACTGCAGTGCTGAGAATGATGCACTTCCCAAATAATACCTGCCCAATAGTCCTGTGGAGGTCCTGAGTCCACATCTATTTACCCAGTATTTTTGAAAACAGCATGATGTTACCAAAAGATAATATTCTGTAATAATGATAATGCCCTTTGATGGACTGGAGCCATGTTCGGAGTGTTTTCCTGCCTTGTGCACAATGATTTCAGGAAGACCTTGGGCACACCATGATTCTGTTCAGGTTGAAGGGGTTACAGAAGGTGGCTTACTGAATGAATGTAATTATGAAATTAATGCCATGTTAAATTTGCTCACTTTCTGCAAGACATTCCATAGACTAGTATTTCATTCTTGATCTCGTTCTGCTTCCTTATCATAGAATTATTAACAGATAATATCTTGTTAGACACATCATTTTCGAACAAATTGATACTAAATATTTGAAATTATTCATTCAACCTCTTATCCAGTTCAGGGTCGCAGTGGGTCCGGAGCCTACACTGAATCACTGGGCGCAAGGCAGGAACAGACCCTGGAGAGGGAACCAGTCCTTCACAAGGACTCACACTCACACATTCACTTACACACCCACACTTTGGAAACTTTGAGTCGCCAACCCACCTACGAGTGTAGTGTTGCTGGATTGTGGCAGGAAACTCCTCACCATATTTAAAATTAAATATATTTATTTACATATATTCCTATATTAATTTCAATACTGAAAGTTTATCTAACATGTTTAAGTACTGATCTAGTATTTTAAAAAGTATTATATATTATATACATTTATAGATTATTTTTAATTATTATTTTAAAGCTTCACTTAAGTGCAATATTAAAGAAACACCCCATTACACACAGCTACAACCTAACAAGAAGAAAACCAACATTCATTATCTGTAAGCGCTTATCCAGTTCAGGGTCGTGATGGGTCCAGAGCATACCTGTAATAACTGGGCGCAAGGTGGGAAAACACCTTGGAGGGGGCACCAGTCTTACACACAGCTACGAACACTTTTGAGTCGCCAATCCACCTACCAATGTGTTTTTTGACCGTGGGAGGAAACTGGAGCACCCAGAGGAAACCCACACGGACACAAGGAAAACACACCAAACTCCTCACAGACAGTCACCCGGAGCGGGACTTGAATCTACAACCTCCAGGTCCCTGAAGCTGTGTGACTGTGACACTTACCTGCTGCACCACCATGCCACCCAGAAAACCTACATTTTCTGTTGACCTAATATTAACCCAATTCTAATAAATACATACTATTTCTGTTAAAATATTGCAATGTTACAGGGTAATGGAACAATAAGAATCCTTTTAAATATGTTTCTGCAATAAAATATTTTATATTGATATTGAATTCCAAGTAATTCCAAGCTTTAGTGTAATTGCTTCAGGTTCTTTTGCTGCTGTGTTCCACTCTGCTTGCCTCCTGCTCTGCCCCACCACAAGCACAGCTGCTGCTGCTGAAGCATCCAGAACTTTTTAATTGGTTGTAAACCGCAGCACTGGCTCATGTGGCAGCAGGGCCCTGCAAAACGCTGCGCTATATCACCACAGTAAAAGAGAATGAGTCAACCACACAGTTAAAACTCAAGATCCCACAATGATGCCACAGTTACAATAACTTTGGAGCTCCTGGGGTCACAATCACACACAGCTGCATCTGCTGGGAGGAGAAAGCCTAGAGGCAAAATAGATGAAATGCTATAATCTCATCAATGCCAGAAAGTAAAAAAAAAAAAAAGAAAACAGAAAAGCAAGTTAGGGCATGGAGGGACTGGAACATTGACTGTTGCATATTGCTCAGAGCAGACCTTTTCTTGTTTGTGCTCTAACCTAAGCCAAACTACACATTTAAACAGCAGTAGATACACTTCGACTCTCTCCTTTTACCTCTTTTCAAAATCACGATGTACATTCAGTCCACTGCCCTTGTGTTTTTATGCTGGGAAGCTTGGGTCAGAGGACTCATCTGCTATAACGAAAGGTCAGAACCCAGCAGAGAAGTGCATGTGTGTGTATACAGCCCATCTTCAGTGACTGGACCACCAATGCAATGCACCTGGGTTAACACAATCTGTTTCACTGTATCGCCCCATGGCCTCTCACTTCTGGCAGACTGCTGCAGTTTAAGTTCATTTGTGCTAATGGAGTGGCATGTTTAGAACTGTACAACAGTTGAAATGTACTTTAATATACTGAATAGATGACTGTTGTGTAAGCTTGTAAATTTCTTTAATTGTAAAATTATTTTAAAACAGTTAACTTTTTAAGCCAAATTATTTGGGAAGCTTGCAACATGAAGAACATGAAAATACACAAAATATTTATTTGTATCAACCAATACTTAAGATTTTATTATTGGTTAAGTATGAGAAGAATGACTGATTTGCCATATTGATTATTATTCAGGTTCTAATTAAAATGTAACTCTATAACTTAAAGTGTAAAAACTTATTACATACATTCATTCATATATTCATGAATGTGAAGTGGTCTGTGACCACTTAGACAGTTCAGGATCATGGTGGGATCATTTGGTGGGAACACACCCACACATAAGGACAGTTTTGAGTAACCAATCCACCTACAATCATGTGTTTTTTGACCATGGGAGGAAACTGAAGCACCCGGGGGAAACCTATGCAGACATGGGAGAACACGCCAAACTCCTCACAGACAGTCACCCAGAGCGGGGCTCAAACCCACAATCTCAGGACCCAGGAGATGTGAGTGTGTATATATATGCGGTCCACAAAAGTTCTAAATGCATTTGGTTAAAAAATAAATGTTCTTTAGTTCTAAAGTTGGAGAATACTGATATAAAGCTGATGTTGTTCCTTCTTGTGTTTTATACAGCAGATTACCGGATTGCACATAAACTCCACATCATGTTCAATATTTATGATGACGAGTTGTTTCTAACTGGTAGGTTTCATTATATTACGTATTTGAAATGCATCATTCAATATAAAAAGCCTATGGAGCAGCAGTGGTTGCAACTGGAAATCTTCTACAGGACCCCAGTGGCCCCTTGCTCAATCTGTCAATAAATGGGGTCACCAGCATTTTTCACTCTGGGCTTACTGAGTCATAATTGCAGGTTAAAGTTATAAAGAGGCAGCAGTGATGGAACCTGCCAATTCACATTTAGCAAGGAGGGAGCCTGCAGCTGAGTCAACACACAGCAGTAACCCTTGTCCACTCCACACATGTAATTGCCTACACACACACACACATACGCATATACATGTGAAAGTCTTAACCAGCCACAGAAGCTGATAGCAAAAACAGATGGAGGAAACGTCTAGTGAAAAAAGCAACAAACACAGAGATGTATGCCATGAGTTCAAGACCTGCTTGTTTCAGAATCTCACCATACATTCAGCAAGGAAGTCAAGGTAATAAAACATTCAAATAGGTCTTCTTGAAATCATAGTCTATAGTCTGGCGTATTTGTTAAGAAGAAGAAATTGTACTCATGATCACTCTTTCCTCTTCTCTCTCAAGGGCCCAATCAGGTTTTCTGCATTGCTTCTGGTCTTCATGACGCAGTTAAAAGTTATGGCCTCGTTCTTCAAGCATGCCTGTTTTTTTTTTTTTTTTTTTTTTTTTTTTTTTAACCTCTCCTTCCAGTTCTTTTTCCTTTCCCCCTTAGAGCCAAAATGATCTGGCATGCTTCCAAAGAAAGCATCAAGTCCGATTCTGCAGATTTTCACGTATCCCTCGAGACCTGCTTCCAGAACTGTGGTGCCATACTAGCTGTGGGTTGGTCTGGTTAGGCTCTGGGTCTCAATTCCACCTCACCGGTGTTTGTGTTGATTGAATGTTTAATGGAATGCTGTTCTGTGCAGTGTTGATTTTAAAGTGTCCTTGGGGTTCTTGAAACTCACTATATAATTGTAACAATCAATTAATTAATTAATTAATGCATGAAAAGCAGTTTTGTTTGCCACTACAAACAGAATGTTGGAAACAGAATGACTTCTATCATACGAAATAGAATTCTTTACATAGGACATGCCTTTTCTTTTTATTACAAAAGTTTTGACTCTTGTTGCAATAACTACAAAAGTATTGAAACAAAACAAAATGTTTTGAATCAATTCAAGAAGTCCTCTTAAAATCTTAAAGAACTATTCACAACAACTATAAGGATCAAATATTTGAAACATATGATTATTAAAAAACAGCTAAATCCTCTGTTCAGTGAACTAAGCTAAGCTGAAGTACTAGAGACGAAGTTTTTTACAAAGCCATGATATCCATCTGTGTTAAGGATTCGTCTGGGAAAGGAGAACAAAGAGGTATTACTTGCCAATGATCTGACCTAGCATTTTAGTATCTATTCTGACCATGAACTAGTCAGAGTAAAACATATTACACTTGGAAAGATGTCTGTTATAGTTGGGAAAATACAAAAGAAAACTCAGTAGATAGGAGAGCTTTACGGTTCTGATAACTTATTATGCATCACACATTGCACAACTCTGGCTGTAAATCTAAAGCCATTCATTGTTTCCTTTACTTATCTTTTGTAGTATTTCAGTCTTTGGCCTTCAATTTAACCTCACATTATGATCTGATGAAATAAGCTTCAATTAACTTGATGAAGAACACTTTTACATGTGCAGTAAATGTCTTCTCACTCAAGACCACAAGATAGCATCTGGGATCTGAGTTGTTAGATTACTTACTTTGATTACTCATGGTTGACTCTTTAAAAAGCCTGTAGATCTGGTTATTGTTTTTAACTCCCCAAATTCATTTGTGGTTAAAGCTATAACATCTATTGCACACATGTCCAAATGCATCAGGAACTGTATTGCTTGTGGCTTAATGTTTAGTATGTAATGCTTTATGATTTCAGGCCATAAACTAGATTCAAAGCTGAATTATGAAATATGTTCATGTAATTGCTCAAAAAAGATGATCAGGATGAGATTTGTTATTATACTGTGATAGTCCATATATAATATTATATTTGTACGAGCAAATTACCCAGTCCTGTTTTTGGAGAGTCTTGGATAATTGCAGTCTGCTGTACAATTGCTGTTCATTTGTTTTCTAATGTAATATTTTGGGTGACAGTATCAGGTGAGAAAAAAGTGAAAAATCTAATAAAGGGTCTGTTTGAAGGAGCCATGCATATAGGGTGGAATCAAAAGGACAGTAACATTTACTGCAAATTCCTAAATGTCCACTAATTCTGGAGATGGCTTTTAATTTTTCTTCCCACACTATAAAACAACAAAGACACAAGCAAGCACAAGAAGACCACATCACTTATATGAGCTTTAAAAAACTGAGCTGAAAACTGGCATTAAATGCAATGTTCATGATTTTAATCAAAACAAATTTTTAAATAAAATTCTGAGAATGTTTGAAATTTGCTAGCTCTTTTGCTAGTTTAGCATTTGCTAGCTCTTTGCGGGTAGGAAAAAGGTATTGAAGCATTCAAGCCCTCACATCCAGACTCCGTAACAGCTTCTTCCCACATGCTATCAGACTCCTGAACATCTAGAGACTGAGACTGGACTGAAGAAGCACACACACACACACACACACACACACAACTTGACAAAACACTGGTTTGTTGGACTGAAAATGATATGAGTGTACTGTTTACACATATCCTGTTTACATCATGGTTACGTCCAGTTACCGTTTACAGCACAAATACACTTTAAATTGCAGTGTCTCTCTCCCTCAGCCCCCCGTACTTATGGTTTTGTATTGTCTTGTATTGTATGGATATTGTTTTGTATTTTGTCCCCTCCAGGGTGTATTCCCGCCTTGCGCCCGATGATTCCAGGTAGGCTCTGGACCCCCCGCGACCCTAAATTGGATAAGCGGTTACAGATAATGGATGGATGGATGTTTTGTATTTTCTTAGCCATGTCTTTTGCACTTTAATGTGTATGCACTGTTATATGTTTGCACTAGCCTTGCACTTGTTGCACTTTAATGTTGTGTATTGTTTTATGTCTTTTGCACTTTAATGTGTGTGCAATGTTTCATGTTGCACTAGCTTTGCACTTGTTGCACTTTAATGATGTGTATTGTCTTATGTAGCACCTTGGTCCTGGAGGAATGCTATTTTGTTTCACTGTGTACTGTAAACACTGTATACTGCTGAAATGACAATAAACTTCTTGAACTTGAACTTGAACTTGAACTCTCCAGTCTGATGGCGTGCCTGAAATCGGTCTAATGTGATTACAAACGCCAGTGACGTCTGGAGGTAGTTCAACAGCGACCTCAAAGAGACAAAAGATATTGACTTATTTTTGCTGTTTCAGATTAATTAAGGTGGAAATGGCTCTATATTTTGGGAGACAGCTAAATGCATGAAAATAAACAAAGACTGAAAGTGTGTTTAAACGAGTTACATTAACAGTGAACAGACATTTTTTTCTCTTTAAACATACCGTTTCACCTTAACGTACACAGAGCTTCTAACCGTAAACAAACCAGAGAGAGCAGCAGATCCTCCGAATTTTAGACGTTGTCTTGAATTTATGTAAGTGCTGTCAAACTTCTATCTTTGTAAAGTGTAAGTTAATTATCTGATAATCTATAAGCCCTTACAGCATTGTCTACATGCACTATAATATACAGAGACATATAGACACATTTAACATAGTGTGACTATGTATAAACATAAATATACCTTTTAGACAACGTTGTGAAACTTGATGCCAAGATTTGTTCCAAAAGAAAACTTTTTTAGTAGTTTAAAACACAGGAAATTGTATCATATATCTTTATATAGGAAGAATCTTTCCAGAAATATGGTTATGATTATTATTAATTTTATGTAGTACATAATATTCATCAATCATTTTATGAATATAGCTACCTGTCCTAAATAAGTTCTCAAGGCATTTTAGATGCTTTGAAGGTCAGTAAGATGAATGAATACATATTTAAGAAGAAGAAAAAAATATTGAAACCATCACATGTTTACCAGAACACAATGAAGGTGGATGTCTTTATTTAAGTACAAGGTGCTTTAGAGGCAAACATTAAAATGTATGTAAAGAACATTGATAAAAGGCATAAATCTATATTTAAAAAGTAAAACCTTAAAAATTACATTTAATAAAATTTAACCAAAATTCAAAGTGGTAAAAGTAAAATGTTTATATAGCATTAACATTAAAAAATTGTTTAATTGGAATGTCTTTAGTTGTCTTTGTATTGTAACATTGTGTAGCTGTATGCAGGGGTAGACAGCTGTAGCTTTTCTCCATCAGTTTTTCAGTGTGCTATGGGAAGAAATAAGTAATTATTTCCTCTAAGGTCTGTAAACTGTAGAATTAGACCTAAGTTCGAGGCATTCTGATGAAACTCATTTTGTCGACTCATGTTTATAAATGAATGTCCTCTTTTAAACAGGAAAATCTACATTTTATGATTAAACATGCGGAAATGAAACAATATTAAAATTGTGAATATGTGTGGGTAAATATATTGACTGAGGTGATTAATTGTAATTCATTTTCTGACACCCCTAACTGAGTGCAAAATATTTAACTTAACAGTTTTGCAAAAATGGTCCATGGCCAATTTGAGAAACTGCAGTTATTAATGCTTATTCAACAATGTTAATCAAATCTGTCACCTATTTCTCTTCCCACTATGTGCATTGTGTTCCCAATGTACTGCATTACATACATCTTAAAATACTGACTTCTGCACCTAAACATTACATAGCACATGTAACGAAGACTCAGTTGTGGTTTAGCCACATGTGCACAATAAAATGTAGAAAGCAATTTGAGATTAATAAAAAGTTATTTTTGGTGTCTGAAATTTGCTTCCACTAAATTTACACCTGAGCTTCTAGCTATAATAATTCATTCAATCATTCATTTTCTTTAGCTACTTAATCCTGTCCGAGGTCATGGTGGGCACACTCTGGACAGGGCACCAGACCATCACAGGGCACCACTCATGCAGTCAAGCACGTAAAGCTGTGGACACCTTTGCATAACAAAATCACCCTCCAGCATGTGTTTTTGGACTGTAGAATGATACAGGAACACCCAGAGGAAAGCTACACAGATACAGGGGGAACATACTAAACTCTGCACAGACAGTGACCTGATCTAGTTATTCAACCCACACAATCTCAGGACCCTGACAATATTACCACCCCAATTCATATTTATTTACAATTTTGACATATAGCAATTATTATTATAAAGTTTATAGGTATAAAATAGTATTTATTATGATACCCAAAGGTATTGTTAAATACACTGATATTCTTCATCATAATACAAGTAGTTTTTCATTGTTAGATTATTTAGTATACTGGCCAACTAAAATCAGTGGGAGAAACAAAGTTTAAAAAATAATCACAATTATCAATTCATTGTCAACTAAAATGCTGGACAGAACTGGTAGGACCAAACATATGGCGAGGGTTTCCTGGGAAAACTAGAAGAGGACTGTGTCCAGAAGGATTTCATCTCTCACCTCAGAGATAAATTCTCAAACATCCCGGAGGACCAGAGGCGAGGGAAGTTTTCAAGCAGGAGAAGGAGGCTTTACAAGCTTGGTTGGCTCTGGGAACTCCTCATTCAGTGGATAGATAATGAGAGGCAAAAAATATGTTCCCACTATGGCAGTGGCAGAAACAAAATCCAGAGAATTTTGGAGAGGCAATGGAGAATTACTTTCTGGAAAACGCTTTGACAGCTCAGGAGGGTAAAGGCAGGACATTTTCCAAGATGTGCTAGACAAGGATGGTGGAACTGAACTCTACTGAGGATATTGTTGGGTATTGAAAAGAGCATTTTAAGGAACTCCTTAACAGGAAGGACATGCCATCTATGCAGGGGGTAGGGGCTTAGGCTGCCAGAATGTCAGATTTCATTTCCTTGGTAGAGGTCACTGAGGTAGTTGGAAAGCTCTGCAGTGGCAAGGCACCAAGAGTGGATGTGATTTGCCAGGAATCGCTGAAGGCCCTGGACACTGTGGTTGGGGGTTGTCATGGCTGACACAAATTCACAATATGGCAAACTGAGGTGGTGGTCCCTATTTAAAAAAAAGGCGACTGGAGACAAATTTTCTCATAATTGTCAATTCCTGGTGTATAACAGGGTACCAGAAATGATGATCCATCCAGTAGATACTCTCTCTGGTATAGTGCATTGCCACTGCACTCTGCAGGTTGGTTTTCTAGACAGGGACTAAGCCTAGTTCTGAACTACACAGCATTTTGAATGGTGATTTTCCATAGCAAGGAGGGTATAGTCCAGGACTCAACTAATCCCTGTCTGGGAAACCACCCCTATATTGCTTTGTGGATCCACAGAAGGCATACAACCATATTCCCTGAGATATTCTCTGGAACATGATCAGGGAAGTATAGGGTGCCAGGGTTGCTGAGGCAAGCCCTTCAGTCCTTGTACTCTCATACTTTGTGAATTGTATTTGCATACCTGGCTGTAAATCAGGCTTGTTCAGTTTGGGCACTGTGCCTTGTCTCCACTCTGGTTCCTGATATTCATGGACAGGTTGGCAAGACGTAGTCTGGGACAGCAGGGCTTCCGCTGGGGCTCATGTTGTGTCATTTCTGCTATTCAAAGATGATGTTGTCCTTCTGACTTATGCCTTCTGACCTCCAGCAAGCACTTGAGCAGTCCATATGAAGACCTCCAAGCCTGAGCACATGGAAGTCTCATTTAAAAAAAATAAAGTAAAAGACGGCATGCACTTTTCAAGTCAGGGAATAAAATCTACCCCAAGTGGAGGAATTCAATTATCTCTAGCTCTTGTAAAAGTGAAGGGAAGAGTAATCATGAGAGTGGCTGTACACTAGGTGACAACTGCAGTAATTCGGTCACTGTACTTGACCATTGTTGTGTGTTAGGAGCTGAGCAACAAGGTAAACCTCATTATTTACCAGCCAACCTATGTCCTCAACTCTCACCTGTGGTCATGAGCCTTGGGTAATAACAGAAAGAATGAGATGATGGATGCTAACAGCTGAAATGCTGGGCACAAATGTATATTTAAGCAAGGTTTGACCCATGCGTAGCCATAAGACTTTGTGGAGAGAGTGCAAATTGAGGACATCATGTGGTACAACAGAGAGTTGCAAATAAATGTGCAAACCATCCTCACACATATCTGTCTGTAACACAAAGTTTAACACTAAGATTAAAAACATGCTGAATATAAAAAAATAATTAAAGTTACGTTCCTTGCTGTATCTCCTTTGCCATAAGTTCATTATTCATTCGTTCATTCATTCACTGTAACCGCTTATCTAGTTCAGTGCATAGTTGCAGATAATTACCAGCCTAAACAGCTATAACTTGCACAGAATCACAGATATATGTATTAATATGGGAGAGGCTGATGCACTGTCTGTCAAAATGGCTTTTTTTAGTATTACTAAAGACTAGTTCATTGACAAATAAGGTGACAACCTATTTACAGAGATCCTGAAGATTTTTATTTTTTTTTTGCGAATGATTACGACTGTTTCAGGAGCCGATTTAACCGTTTACTGTTGCAGCCCCATGTTGTCACTCAACTAACTTGTGTTTGTTGGAAATGCCACAACTGAGGCCACTAAACAATACATTTTACCTTGCCTCGACCTCTGAAACAATAACTTCCACCTTGCAGTGTCCAAAGTTTTTCTTTTTTAGTCTTTCACTTTCTTTGTCTCCACTATATCACGCAATGAACAGAGAAGCCCATATTTAAATATTCTAAATAATACAAGGTTTTTTGCATTGACTGTTTGTAGGTAAATGTTTGCGTTATGGAGGCGGAACATGAGGCTGGTTCACCTGTGCACATTTTAAAGAAGGTTGATAAAGAAGGTTAAAGAATTTTGGCTTCGGATAACTCTTTGTGTCAGTTTAGATAGCTAAAAGCTCAAAGATGACTGCTGACCTTGAAGGCAATACAAGAGCACTAAAGGTTACTCTATAACTCAGATGGCCTTGTCCCGAAACCCAAAGGAGCCATACCCAGCCGCAGACGTTGTCCTCAACAGTACAAATTTGTTATTTCAGAACATTTTACTCCTTAGAAGGGGACAGAAAGCAAGTCGGAAGTCGAAGAGCATAGAACACGGGGTGCTGATATTACCTAATATTTTTCAGGTATAATATGAACAATTTAAAACAGTAATTATAACAAGTGGAAAATAATGTGGTTTCTGAGCTCTTAAAGGTCAGATTATTCTCTAAGTGGTATGCAAGTGAATACTCAAGTAATATCAAGCAAATAGAACAATAACATTTTCGCTCAATATGACAAATGCCATTTATTATAACATTCTTTGAGATCACCATATAGATTTCAAAGGCATGTAGACAACATAAAGCATAAGAGTTAAAGTACAAACCGGATTCCAAAAATGTTGGGACACTAAACAAATCGTGAATAAAAACTGAATGCAATGATGTGGACATGGCAAATGTCAATATTTTATTCATAATAGAACATAGATGACAGATCAAAAGTTTAATCTGAGTAAATGTAACATTTTAAAGGAAAAATATGTTGATTCAAAATTTCAAAGTGTCAATAAATCCCAAAAAAGTTGGGACAAGTAGCAATAAGTGGCTGGAAAAAGGAAATTGAGCATATAACGAACAGCTGGAAGACCAATTAACATTAATTAGGTCAATTGACAACATGATTAGGTTTAAAAGAGCTTCTCAGAGTGTCAGTGTCTCTCTGAATCCAAGATGGTAAGAGGATCACCAATTCCACCATTGTTGCGCAGAAAGATAGTGTGGCAATACCAGAATGGTGTTACCCAGCATAAAATAGCAAAGACTTTTAAGTTGTCATCATCAACCGAGCATAACATCATCAAAAGATTCAGAGAATCTGGAACAATTGCTGTGCATAAGGGTCAAGGCCGTAAAACTCTACTGGATGCTCGTGATCTCTGGGCCCTTAAACGTCACTGCACCTCAAACAGGAATGCCACTGTCAAGGAAATAACAGAATGGGCTCAGGAATACTTCCAGAAAGCATTGTCAGTGAACACAATCCACCGTGCCATCCGCCATTGCCAGCTGAAACTCTACAGTGCAAAGAGGAAGCCATTTCTAAGCAAGCTCCACAAGCTCAGACGTTTGCACTGGGCCAGGGGTCTTTTAAAATAGTATGGCAAAATGGAAGACTGTTCTGTGGTCAGATGAGTCACGATTTGAAGTTCTTTATGGAACACTGGGATGCCATGTCATCCGGAGCAGAGAGGACAAGGATAACCCAAGTTCAGAAGCCTGCATCACTGATGGTATGGGGTCGCATGAGTGCTTGTGGCATGGGCAGCTTGCATGTCTGGAAAGGCACCATTAATGCAGAGAACTATGTTCAGGTTCTAGAACAACATATGCTCCCATCTAGACGTCATCTCTTTCAGGGAAGACCCTGCATTTTTCAACAAGATAATGCCAGACCACATTCTGCAGCAATCACAACATCATGGCTACGTAGGAGAAGGATCCGGGTACTGAAATAGCCAGTCTGCAGTCCAGATCTTTCACCTATAGAGAACATTTGGTGCATCATAAAGAGGAAGGTGCAACAAAGAAGGCCCAAGATGATTGAACAGTTTATTAGACATGAATGGGAGAGCATTCCTATTTCTAAACTTGAGAAGTTGGTCTCCTCTGTCCCCAGAAGTCTGTTGAGTGTTGTAAGAAGAAGGGTGGATGCCACACAGTGGTAAAAAATGGCCTTGTCCCAACTTTTTGGGGATCTGTTGTCGCCATGAAATTTTGAAACAACATATTTTTCCTTTAAAATGATACATTCTCTCAGTTTAAACTTTTGATCTGTGATTTTTGTTCTATTCTGAATAAAATATTAGATGTTGGCACCTCCACATTGCATTCAGTTTTTATTCACAATTTGTTTAGTGTCCCAACTTTTTTGGAATCCGGTTTGTATCATACTACAATAAACTGTAACAGCTCATACCTATTATAATTAGATACACATGTATTATTTAGTTGGCTGTAACTTCTTATCTGGTTCAGGATCGAGGTGGGTCTAGAGCCAGATTAACTGGTAAGTGCCAGTCAATCACAGGGCAACACAAACACCAATCCACCAGCTCACATGTGTTTTTGAATTTAGTGAGGAAACCAGATGACACAGAGGTTACCCATGCCTAGGGAGAAAAACAGTTAAAAATTTTAATTCTACCACCCCTCATTTGGGTACCTACAATCATTGTGTGAGAGCATGCAAATTGGGTTAACCCAGGGCCGTAGCTTGAGATTAACGATTGGGTGAGTCTGGGGTAATCTGTTTGTTAAATCGTGACGTTTCAACCTTGTGAAATGTCACATCCGGGTCAAAACCGTTGCTCAGTATGGCCAATTTAGAGATTTTGCGACTTTTCACACCTTCTGCTGAGTTATTTAAAAATATAAATACATAAAACAGACTAGCACATATTTACTTTCTATGCAAATCTTAGCTACTTTTTATAGTAGATTATCGCCGGCAATACAACTCCTTACAAAATACCTATTTCTGACTGTAAGCGGGAGACATAGCTCTCTCCGCGTCACCTGTACTCCCAGAAGCGGAGCAGCCCAGTCAGTCCGCACGGCAGCTCACGCTCATCAGAATGAGCCTGAACAGAGATCACAGAATTAATTGAGACATTCAGCATTATTCAAACAGTAAACGAACGTCTTAGGAATGTATGACAAGGGACCTTAGGCGCGACTGGACCCGGAAATGGCAAAACGTCACTTGTGGTGGTCACACTTAACAAGCGGCTTGCCTAATAGAAGCACATTTCTTTGACGAGGTACAGATTAAGCAAAGCCACAAGGAGCTAAAATAACATTAGAAACTTCCCCTCTCTCCAGTTGAGAGGAAACTGAGTGTTTCTCTCTCAAACCTGAAAGTGTGACCTCAAAAATACGGAACAAAACGCGTCCCGTTTGTTCGGTTTGGAACGGAACGGTCTTTTAATGTCCAAATACCGGACAATTCCGTATTTTACGGGATGGTTGGCAACGCTACATGTGCGTATTCTGTCAAGAAAGCTACAGCCCCTCTAAAACAGTTCTAACGACGCCCAAGGCTTAATCCATATAAAACAGATACTAAGTTTGGAAACAATGAGAGAAATGAACGAAAATGAGAACTGAGCAAAAACAGCAAAAAGAGAGCAGAGAAGGAAGAGAACTGAGCAAAACACTGAAAACAAGTGCAGGAGTGAAAAAGAGCTTAAAAAAGAGCTTCTGTGTACCTTGCTATTTTTGTATCAGTGACATTTAAAGGAACAGGTGGAGAAAACGGTCATTCTGAACATGGCCGTACAGACGAGAATGATGCTGTGTTGTTTGATCTGCTTTAATGAGAACTGCATTAATGGTTGAAAATGGGTATAAAATGTCAGATTTAAATTAGGATTAAGCATAAAGAAAACTCTGTACTTGGCCGAAAAAAAAAAAAAACATACAAGGAAAGGAATGACAGATCAGTGTAGCAAATTTTCTGGGCAATTCCCATAAACAATCTACACATAAATGACAACAAATAAATTACACAATTCTGCCTGTTATGCATTTAAGAAAACTACCTGCTAATTTATTTTCAAACAACTTAAAGTGCACGCAACAAAGTGGACAAAGCCTTGGTTCCTCCCAAGGTTTCTTCTTCGATTCTAAGGTAGTTTTTTTCTTGCCACTGTCACTCCTGGATTGCTCACCTGGGAGGTTTACATTTCATGTTAAAACTTTGTCTTTACTGGAATTCTTTGAAGCTGCTTTGTGACAATATCAGTTGTTAAAAGCGATATACAAATAAATTAGCATTTTCACTTTCTTCCTGCTTGCCACATAGAAGCTAAGGAGAGATTTTTGATTCCATGCCATTTAAAAGTGTAAATTTTAAAGCTCACATCTGTGTTTGCAGATGTATCATCAGGGTGCATGGGCTGTGAGAGGAGAGCTTTTGTTGTGAATCTATATCATACAATACCAGTATGTAGCGCACATAAAATACTCTTGACTAGAGATGACATTGAAATGTCAATTTTTGCACTCTCTGTGATTAAGCAGATCCTATTAAGATTACACAGAGCCTTATCTTTCTGTTAATCTGATGCAGTAGACAATAATTCTACAGTATGAGATTTCTCAAAATAAACACCTTTTCTAAGCATTAATTCAGCTGTTTATTACAATTGGCAGGAAATATATCTGCTCCTTTTACAAACTTTTAAATGTATGTATGAACTTTATAAAGAAATGTCATTGTTTCAGCGTGACCATTTCCCTGAAATTTCAATTTTCACTTGAAGATTACATTTTTTCAGAATTCACTTATGACCTTTAACTTACAAAGAATATATATATATATATATATGTCATTGTAGGCTATGGATACATTTGTAAAGCTATCAAACTCAAATATCTGTGGCAAGATCAGTGTTCAATCTCTGTCAGTGTTCCGTTTTGAAAGTGTGTTTTATTGCTTGATCACTTGCCTCTCTGCTCTTGCATAAATTTGAGATGTAGCTGAGATGTAATTTGGGAGCTCAGCTTTTTGATGAGGAGCAGCAAAGATATGAGATGAAAGTGAGCTTTTTAAAAAGCTGAACTCAACTGCTGAGCCCTCTCTTTGGTCAGTGTCACCGCTGGACCACAGCTGAGCGATAAAAAAATAAAATCAAAGAAAATAAACCCACCAGAAACATCAATATATAAGCCTGAAATCAGTGCATATGTGTAAGAAAAATGGCAATTTAAAAACATCTGAGTTAAGCCGTTTTTTGATTCACAAGTTATGGGACCCAATAGGAACACACCACTCTTCAGCCTTGTTTTTTTGGAGACTACCAGCAAATTACTGTGGGATGATACCAGTGCCCTCAGAAATGATCTAATGGTCATTTAACAAGGATGACATGGAGCAAGACCATGAAAACATGTTAAAATCAACAGGGGAATCAATTCTGAAATACACAATTAGTCAGTTGGGCAATCCAACAAAAGCAATGATGGGTCATGGCTCACCACTTTGCCACAAACTTTGTGAAAGGATCGTCAGACCGCTTAAAAATAACAATTCAATGCAGTATCACAGAGAAATCATGTGTTTCACCATCTACATAATATTTTGGAAGATTCCTGAATTCCAGAGTAATCTCAGTCTATTCATGCTACACTTAATGCATTATAATGGTGTCACTGCTGGATTGAGAATAGTCCACAAACCAGAAATATCCAGCCAACAGTGTCAGTGTGGGCAGCGTCCTGGTCCACTGATAAAGTATTTGAGGAAACCATTCAAAGAAGTTTTGTGTTCATGTGCAACAATCTGCAGAAGGTGGTATTATGCCAAATTTTTCTTTTTCTTTTTCTTTTGCACTATTGAATATGTTGTCAGTAGTCTTTGTTGTCATTTATTTCAGTGCGGCAAGGTTTGAACTGTTTGTACTGTGCCGTACTGTGTGAACTGAAGAACATGGTGAATATTAGTGGTCAGTTTGGTTGGACGTGCAATTTGTTTTTTTCTTGTTAGCATTTAGAAATATGGATGTATGTTAATGAGGCAGCATGGTGATGCTGGGGTTAGTGTTTATGCCACACAGCTTCAGATTCTTGGGGTACTGGGTTCGGTCCCCGCCTCATGTGAGTATTCACCACAATCCAAAATATATATCTTAGCATATCAACTGGCTGTGTGAAATTGTCCACAGGTGTAAGTGTCTTTGTGAGTGTGTGAAACTGTTCACAAGTATGAATGTGTGAGGGACTGTGCCCTGTCCAGGGTGTATTTTTGCTTTGGGCCCATTAATTATAGGTATGCTCCACATCAACCATGACCTTCAACAGGATGAAGCAGTTACAGACTATGGATGTATATATGTATGGCTGAAAATGTGATGGCCCGTCCAGGGTGTGTTCCTGCCTTGCACACAGTGAGTCTGGGTAGGCTCTGGGCCTATGAAAAAATAAAGCTTTTTGCTTCTCAAGTACATTATGCAAGTAAGTTAGGGTTATATATTGGCTTTTTAATAAGGAACTGCTTGTTTAATTGTAACTCAGAAGTTTTGCTTGTGGATAATTACTTATGTCTTTTAGGAAGGTTGATTAAGACCCATGTTCCTAAACAACAGAATATTAAGGTGTTAGTGTAAAAAGAAGTATCGATGTGAGCACTGCATTTAAAGACGTCACATGGCCAGACTGGAGTGGTTCTCTTTTCTGTCACTAGAGGGCAATATTTAGCCATAAATTTATTCTTATTTAAATTGCTGCGAAATTTATTAATTCTCAATATTGATTGATTAAGAGAAATGTTGTTTTTTTTAAATGAAATGCAAATTATATGCAATACTTTAAAAAATAAAGCTTTATTTTCTTACTTTTGCTCAAGATTGAACATGTAAGGTTCTTTTCTACATTGGAAAAATGACTAACAAATAATTGTGTGCAAATGCCTCAAGTGAAGCCAGTTTAAACTTAAAGCAGATTTACAATTTATTAAACCTCATAATCACCATTATTAACTTCATTATGAAGTGTCAATGTGCTTAATGTATGCTATGTCCTGTTTTTACACCAGAGTTGGGACTGAAGGACTCTGGGACTGGGTTCCAGCTCTCTGTGCTTTAAAATGACTCTATGCATTTAATACACTTGTGTTTTAAAGATTTTGTAATATCATTTTACATTTTTGGATTAATATACTTATAAAAAACAAGCAAGCAAACAACAAATAAATAATAAACTAAGTTAATGTATCCTAATTACACAATGTTCTTCCATGGTCAGGACCCCCAGAGGATCTCCAAAGAACAGGCATTATTTGGGTGGTGTGGTATAGATATGGTGGTGTGATAGTGTGTGTTGCTTTGGTATGAGTGGATCAGACACAGCAGTGCTGCTGGAACTGTTCAACACCTCATTATCACTTCTGAACAATAGTCCACCAACCAAAATATACCCAGCCTGATGAGCTACTGTTTATGTTTGACCTAAAACATGAACCATCTACCTAGGTGTGTTTAATAGGGTGGATAGAGAGAGCACACAGCACTCTAGCAGCACTCCTGTGTCTGATCCACTCGTATCAAAACAAGACACCACAACGTCACTGTCCCTACAGTGTGTGAATGATCCACTCCACTACCTGCTCTGTGGTGATCCTGACCATTGAAGAACAAAAATGAGGATATACACAGGGACTGTTTGTTGCAGTACACCTGTTGTGCAGGTTAATCATATTTATATTCTTGAGCAATGCAGAGGATCGGCCATGAAATTAAATCTGATTAAATAGTGCCGTCTAGTGGATACATGTGGTGACCATAAAGTGTTTTTACAGGGTTAATTGCTTTACTAAATGAATTTTCCTCTGTGACTGCTACATATTAGTTGCCATAGCAAAAACATGATCCACATTTTAATGGTAATTTCTAGTGTGCTAAGTGTTGAAGTGTCCATCTGGCAGTAGAAAAGCACAGTAGTAACACACAACAGACACAGTGCACTTCAATAAGTGATATTAAACATGGATATTAGTCCTGGTTTAAAAATACAGGGGAATTTATGTCAGGCGAATGTATGTTTTTGTATGTTTATATGTTTAATATCCTCTAAAAAAAGTTTTGAAATGTACCATGGTTTCAGTTTTTAATTATATTAATGGGGTGGCATGGCGGTGCAGCAGATAGTGTCGCATTCACACAGCTCCAGGGACCTGGAAGTTATGGGTTCAAGTCTCTCTCTGGGTGACTGTCTGTGAGGAGTTTGGTGTGTTCTCCCTGTGTCCACATGGGTTTTCTCCAGGTGCTCCGGTTTCCTCCCACAGTCCAAAAACACACGCTCAGAAAAGTGTCCGTATGTGTGAATGTGTGAGCGTGTGTCGCCCTGTGAAGGACTGGCACACCCTCCAGGGTGTGTTCCCCCCTTGCACCCAATGATCCCAGGTAGGCTTCAGACCCACTGCGATCCTGAACTGGATAAGTGGTTACAGATAATGAATGAATGAATTGCATTAATGTAGTTTAATGTAGTTCTGTGATTATGAAGAACTCCAGTTTTCTGTTTTTTTAGGTTCAGAGATCAGCATGTTTTAAGGTGGAATTATATGTTTGAGGAAAATAAATATAATAATTGTTTGTACGTGGCTGAAGTTGAACATGTCTTTGAATTTTTATTTACTGTTTGAATTGCCACAGAAAGTCATTTGTAACTTGAGTTGTTTATTTATGTAGCAGTTTCATTCTTTCAAGCAGTTAGCTGTCTCCATAATTTGGAGACTTTCCTCCTTAAGTAATCCAAAACAGTAAAAGTAAGTCAATATTGCCCACCTATGGAGCAGGAATAGATCAATATCCTCATATCAGTTCCTGCTTTTCTATGTTTGGAGTTCTTTCCATTGTTTGAAAAACACCAGATTCCTTTTCACTTCCATGAGCAGGGAGAGAACGCTTAGCACACCGGACTGAGATACTTTGTTTTTTTTTTAGCCATTTTATGGCACTGGGACACAGACCTTTTTCAAGTATAAAAGAGCTAGCAAATAGTGAGGAAACATAGTCAGAATTATATAAAAATAAATGTTAATTACAATCGTTAATGTCTTGTGAAATTAAAGCATAGAACAAATGATAGAGATTTTAAAAATATCATGGATTTCTTTTAAGAAATGTTTATTTAAAAGTATCATTTATTTTACTTTCTAATTCACAACATCTTTTGCAGATGCACCAGTCAAACACTCACAAGGCATTCTTTCTTCTACTGAAATCAGATATTGTTTGGAAAGTACTGTTTCAAAAGTTCCTACAAATGTGCTGTACTCATAAGTTAGCTTTTTCCCCTCTTTCCAGTTCAGCCCAAATCAACTTGATAAGGTTTAAGTCTTTTGACTAGGCTTGGCCTTCCATATTTTAAAACTTGTTTTATTATTGCATAGCTCTGACATTACCTAGAATTATGTTGTTGGCCATTGTCTTGGTGTAGGATGAAGTCCTTACCTGGTAGATGAAGAATATATGTACAGCATGATGCTGTAAAATCCAATAGTAGCCCTTTTGGTTTAGTCTGTGCAAGCTGCTGACTTAGAGTCCTGCAAAAGAACCCCAGACCATCAGACATCCTACTTATTGTTTAATAGACTGTGTCATACACTGAAGGAACATCCTGTCACCTACTCAATGTGGCACAGTCTGTCCATTAGACCTTCATCCAGTATCTCCACAGGTGGTGCTGCATGGTCCAGACAAGCCTCTTTTTCTTATTTTTACTGATCTTAACAATGGCTTTCTTGCTGCCACTCGACTTGTCAAACCTGCAGCTCCAAGTCTCCACTTCACAGCAGAAACTACAGCTGTTTTTTTTGTTTTTTTTGACCAGTTCTAAGCTATGTTTGAAGTAGTCATTCTGTAAGCCACCTGTAGGTCACATTCTGTATTTGCTTTGGGTTTGCCAGAACTCCTCCTGTCACAGTTTCCTCCAGTTTTCAACATCCTTTTGTTGGTGTAGGGTACTGTGTAGGGTGCTCAATGACAACCTGGATTTTTTTTTCTATTTTTTCTGAGAAAAGACTTGCACTTATAATTTTATTTGTTTTATGGTATGTATGCCCTGCTTTACTAAAAGTGACGTTCACGATTGTAATCATAAAACATGTTTTATAAAATTCAAAAGATGTTTCCGCACCATTTGCTAACTCTCCAGTCTGTTTGTGTGCTGGAAACCAATCTAATGTATTTACAAAGCCCCAGTGTCTGTAAATTAGTAAAAGTAAACCAGCTGTCTTGGCCTGTTATGCTAGGCTTTCTCCTTCTCTTTCTGCTCATGGGAGAGAAACGGCATCTGTCATTTTTGTAGACAACAAAGAGAACTCCAAACATTCAAAAGCACAAACCAAGCTGAGGATATTGCTCTATTCCTGCTCCATAGGTGGATAATTTTTAAATTTGCCGTTGTGGATCACTTAAGGTGGAAATGTCTTCAAATTCTGGAGATGGCTAACTGCATTACTGAGAGTGCTACACAATTTAAAAACTCAAGTTACAAACGAGTTTATGAGGTAATTCAAAGAGTGAATTAAACATTCCCATAGTTGCAGAGGTTCCCTTTAATTGTATTCTTGTCATTACAATAAAAACACATCAGATCCTGCATTCCAATAGTGCATTGACACTGCTCTAGAGGGTGCAGTAATACAGTCTGTGCTCCAATATTCTTGTCCCATTTCAAATTATTCGCTGCACTTTAACTGCATAAATGTAAGTAAAATGTGTGAAATATTGGTGATATTCCAAAACTTCTTATCTGTGCCAAATTATCTAAAAATCTAGACCCTTGAATACACTTCAGGCTGATTCACTGCCCTGGGTTTCTTATAGTCTTCATAAAGTTAAGATCATCTTCAAAAACACTTTCTCCCAGTTAAAATTATCTCAATTCCACAAAGCTATTTTATTTGGAAATGTGCCTGTTCTTTATAAGGGGCATATTATTAAATATTATATTTATAGCGCCTTTGCACATACATTTGTGTTTCTGCCTCCATATATTCCCCTTGATTATATCCTTATTTTTAAGAAGGCTTTCCAGTACAAAGCCAAAGCTCCCCAGATCTCCATCCTTAGTTTTCATAGATTTCTCTCCATCTTCTGTCAAACAATCACACTTAAACCAATGAATTGAAGCCTGGTCCACTCTGAGTCCTGATATTTTAAAAGATTAGTCATGTTTGAATAAATCCCCTGATTCTGATTCAGGAAACATCTCTGGTTCCCTTATCTCAGACTAGTGGCTATTTTATATAAGAATATGTGCTTTTTATAATTTGACAACACATGGCTCAGTAGATAACACAGTTCACCCTACTGAATGATTATTCTGCTACAATTATAATCAAGTAATTGTAAGTGATCAGTTATTTCATCCCTATCCCTCTGTCAATTCATGTTTTCCATTTTACATTCATATCTCGGATATAATACGATTATTTTTCTGAAGCTGGTTTTTCAGTGCAATTATAACACCAATAAGCATTCACAACAAAGAATGCAAGCTCTTGAGTGAATTCCATACAAACATTATTGCATCTTTCTGGATTTAATTATGTGTTTCTATTAGCACTGCAGTTAGTTTGCATTTGAGATGTATTCATATTCCATGATGGAGGGGAAAGATAATTGTGCAAATTAATTTTCAACCCTTGTGATTAATGAAACCAAAGTATAGGTAATACAGTCTTCCCAATATGTTATTACACTAAAATTTTCAACCTAAATGTCACCAGTTAAGCTAATGCAGAACCAAGAACCTGTGGTCCCTTACATTAATTCCAGCCCAGGATAGGAAAGTATGCACTTTTCTGTGGTGTGTATAATGCCTGCTCCTTTCTTACCTGTAATTGTACATTTTCAAACATATTATCCATGCTTAGACAAATTTTGTAATATGGTTATAGACACCCCTAAAGTGGACCATATTTCTCATCTCATCTGCTGGCCTCATTTCCATCATTGGTTGCATCTTCATTAATATTACCGTTGTGCAGCCAGCATAGGCACTGTATGTTAATGTAAGTACTATAAGTTACATGGTTTAATACACCTTACATTATTGCCTTTCATTTCCATTGTTTTTATTAGCAATATAAATGTCATATCTAGTGTTAGCTTACACGGATGCTCAGTCATGAGCAATGAGGCAATGTAAGATTTGTAGATATACATGTTGACATCATTATAGAGTTTATTATTTCATTTTAACAATGTTTGGTGTGAGGCGGAATGGTGGCTAAGAAGGTAGTGTCGCAGCCACACAGCTCCAGGGACAAGTTCTGCTCTGGGTGACTGCCTGCTTGGTGTGTTCGCCTGGGTTTCCTCTGGGTGCGCTGGTTTGCTCCCATGATGCAACAACACATGTTGGTAGGTGGATTGGTGACTCAAAAAGTGTCCATAGGTGTGAGTGTGTGTGTGTCAACCTGCGAAGGATTCCCTTAAGCTCCAGACCCATGGCAACCCTGAACTGGATAAATGGTTACAGATAATAAATGAATGCTTGTTGTGGTGGTGTATTTAGTCATCTTTTGCCTTTTTGAAATAAGCATTTATAACAAGCACCCGCTTTGTTGGAATTCAGGGATTTTATCTGGGTGGGCAGTTGAACAATAATAACACATTTGGCTGCAAACAGTAATTGCATTTGTTCAAATGTGTGAGTACAATATTGAACTTGAATTAGATTTTCAGTAAGCAGTCTGTAAGGAGGCTTCAGTTCACTGATACCTGCTCTGATATTGATTTCTCTTTAACATCCGGGAGAAAAAGTTTTGGGAGGAGGTATGGCTTATGAATGCATATGAAGCTGTGTGGTGAGGTGAAGTGACAGGTGAGGCAAATAAGAAGCCCCAAAAGGGGAGCTGACAGTCAGCACAGCAGGAGAAGTAAGACAGAGAAAAGGCATGGGAGCAAAATCTGAGGTTCTGAGGATCTCAAGCATAATGACAAGGTAGAAAGTTGACTCAAGGATGGCGGAGATGCCTAGATGGTAAAAAAGCAGGTGCCAGAGGAGAGGCAGCATGTGAGAGCGTGAATTGAATTTGAGGAAAACATCAACGAAAGAGGTGGCGTTGGCTGCCTGGAGTTCCGGCAGGGAGCTGTGTCCAAGGCTTCACCTGAGGAAAGAGCATGAGCTGGAATTTAGGGGCTAGGAGCAGTGTGGCTGTGAAGGGGAGAAGTCAGGTTGAAGGCACAGAAGCTGGAATAGACAGTGCGAACTTTATCATAGGAGGCAGGGTGCGGTGTGGTCACTACAAGATAAATATGGACAAAGGTCCTCAGTGGCACAAGCTGGAAAGTTAGAAACTGGGAGCAGCATGGCTGCTGAGAGGAGAGAATGGGACAAAGGTCCACAGTGGTATCTGAGGACAGAGTGAGAGCAGAAAAGTAGAGGTTTGGAGTGGCATTGCCAGAAAGTAGAAAGGTTAGGCTGAAGGTCTGTGGTAGGAGAAAACACGAGCTGCACAGCTAAGGCTGGGAGCAGCATAGTTGCAAGCAGAGGCATGAAGTAAGATCCAACAGGAGAGAGAGCAAGCCGTACAGTGGATGCAGGGCACTGCTTGTTTGTGAGGAGGAGGGCATAGGGAAGAGTGTCCACAGAAGCCTCTGAGGAGTGAGCACAAGCTGCAAAATTGGAGGAGGGGGCGGTGAAGGCACAAAGTGAGGTGATTAGGAAGCCGTGCAGCGAGGAGACTGTGTTGAGCGCACAGAGGGCTGGGCAGGAGGCAGATCCACAGCAGCACCTGTGGAGGGGTGTGAGCTAGAAAGTTTGAGGCATGGAGCGTCGGATGACACAGGGGTATAGTGTAAGATGATAAAGGAGGGGGTTGGGATGATGAGTAGAGACTCATGGAGAGGAAGAGAAATGAAGGGGTGGGATGATAAAGGGAGGGGGTTGGGATGATGAGTATAGACAGAAGAGGAGAAGGAGGGACAGAAGAGAGAACATAAGGAACAGAGAGGGGCTGCGTCTAAATGGGTGCAATGCTGTCAATCAAGGCAGTGTTCTGAGGGAAGAAGGTGCAGATTCAGAATGAATGCTTATTCTACAATTTCCATCTGGATCAATAAAGTGTTATCTTATCTTATCTTAAATGTGCTGCCTGCTTACTCTTACAATATTTATATATACAATATACTGCTAATATTGCAGATTACAAACACATTTCTAGTGCAGTTTAGGTAAATATTAGTTTCAAAAGCAGCCCTCTAAGGCACAGACTTGCGAGACAACAAGAACAATAATACACTTAGGCAAATGCCTTCCAGCTCAGACACAACTAAGAAGAGTAAAGGCCGATTTTTACTTTTAACTCGATGCAGAGCCTAATAACGTTGTGTGCGTTTATAATTCTGCATTGGTGTCTGCGTTGCTCTGCAATTACACCACCTCACCACTAGGCTGAATCTCAAACATCTTCCTCTACACTATGTAGTCGCGTAGATGAATTGCTTTTATAAATCTTTAAAGTGCACTATGTGTGCCAGTCCTTCACAGGGTGACGCACACACATTCACTCACACACTCACACCTATGGACACTTTTTAAGTTGTGTTTTTAGACTGTGGGAGGAAATCGGAGCACCCGGAGGAAACCCACACGGACATGGGGGAGAACACACCAAATGCCTCACAGACAACTGCTTGTTGTTTCAACTTATCTACATATGTTGAAAGTATAGATGACACATTAATATAAGTTTATGTCACTTGTCTCAGTTATTCCATCCAATGTAGGTATTTAAGTTAAAAGCAGTATTGACATTACTTTTTAAAATGTAATTATTGTGACGACCTGTGTCAGAAGCAGTTTTCTATAGCGTCTTTTCACGCTCTTTATTAAAACTCTCTGAAAAGAACATCAGAGAATAACAACAATGACAAGCAGTATTTGGGAGCTGTGCATAAAGAAAGTCAGCCAGAATCTCACCAAAGCTTTTGTGTTTCACCATGAGTTTGAGGCCTCTGACAAAACAAAGTTCTCACTACAAGGAAATACTTACCGAAACACCAATGAACACAACTCAACTCACAGCACACAACAATGAAAATAAATTCAAAAAGTAAATAAAGTCCAAAAAGTGAACAAGCTTGGCCCACAATGCATGCTGAGAGCTCTTCCTGAGCCCTGCCCATAGCCATAACTCACAATTTCAAGTTAATTTCATTCCTTCAAATTTTCATTATGTTGAAAGGCTGAAAACTCATAAAATCCAGTTGAAATCACAAAACTTCATTTGATAATGTAAATGACAAAAAGATGTCATCGCTGATATCAGATAGCCTCATTTGACCTGTATGCTGGTCCTAAAAATGCAGAAATGAAGTAAGTGTCCCTAGTAAAGTGGCTAGTGCATGTGTATTTTTCTTTGACATTTTATTGAACCAAAAAAAAAAAAGTATCCGCAAATCCAGCAAATACATGTCAGTTATATTACAAATAATAATTCTTTCACATGTAAATGACAGTAGTGCAGAGATTACCTTGGACCAGGACATAATTTTTGAATAACATGATTTTTCAGCAACATGGATATCTACTATTGTGATTCAGGAATTTTCCACATTTTGTAATTCAGTCAAATGGAAGGAATTTGCAAGCTACTAAAATATTTCTTTATAACATGTGAGTGTAATACTTGACTGTTACTGTTTTATACTCACATGTCCTTACCCACAAAACATTTATCAAGAAGTAAAAAAGACACTATAATTTTGTTTATTTTTCAGTACTATTACCATTATCAAGAGACATCAAGAGAACATGCAGTGTAACAATCTATTTACATCCTTTTCCAGCTATTCAACTTTAAGAGTTACATTATACACATATATAAACAATAGGAAGTCAGTGACATCACCAGATGCCAACACATACCGTTCATACTCTAAACCCAGCTGGCAAATCATGCGGAAAAAAATGTGAAACGCTTCAAAATAGTCGTCTGTTGCAGTTTGTCTGGTTGGGTTCAACAAGAGAAAATCTGTACATACTGCATTGAATAGTCAGGTCTATCCAAAAACTGAATAATGCTAACCTGGAATAATGTTATAAATAAGTTTGAAATTTTGTATTGATTTACAGTCAAGAGTCAATATGATTAAAAAAAAAGAAATAAGAAAAAGAATAAAATCTTCAAAAAGCCCCATCAGTCATTTGATGTCTAGATATCTCAGCACAAGGAAGAACTAATATCTGAGGGTGATGGTATCATGACTGTTTTTAGAGTGTTATTTCTATTGTTGGAAGCTGTGACAGCTTTTGTTATCAATTTTTAATTCGTTCTCATACTCTTTGGCACTTGTCAGAATTTTGCTATGTAGATGATAATCACTCCAATATTCCATCCGATGACTTAAATTGTAATGATATTGTTTTTGCTTGCATGTTCATGATCAATTCATTTGTGATCATACCATCCCAGAACTGTAAGATATATCAAAGTAATAGAGGCAACACTTTAACTGAAATAAGGCTTTAAATAGCTCAAAGAATAAAAGCAGCTTTCAGCTAAAATATTTACCATGCATTCTGTTAATAATCACATAACTAAATCTGGAACAACTGCAGCATATTAGCCTTTACTGAATGAATGTTGCAAAATGTACATATTATGTGGTGGAGAAAATGGATATCACTTTTCAAAAACAATACCTATGTAGCTCAAATTAACAGAATGTTTTGTAAAGGCACATTTCATGCAAACAAGTAAGTATTTCACGCTGTGAACCACACAGTGTCAGTTTGGGGGAATTTAACTCAGTATGCAATGAATGGATCTGTTTGTAAATGGGTGGGTGAACTAGAGGGGCTAGTGTTCTTACCAACAGTTTCAAAATTTGGACATCATAAAGGGGCATTCTGCCCTAAAGCATTGCAAAAGTTATTTGTGTTTTTCTTCATCACATCTCAGTATAATATGCAGAATACATTATGCAAATAAAGCAAAGAGCCATCCCTCCAGAGTGATAGGTACTGACTGATAGCATAGCCATTGAGGCTAATAAACACTGATCTAATACTCTGCTTCCTAGTCATGCTGTTGGCTATCAGGCTTTTTAAAATACTCATGTGTCCACTTGAATTTATTTAAAAGACACTCCTACCTTTGAAATATATGAGAATTAAGTTTTCATTAAACATGAAAGACACAGATTTCTGAAGCACTGCTGTAGGAGGCCAGTTTAGAATAAATGTAGTGATGGTCCGTATGAAAGAAAATATCCAAAATGATTTTAACATATAATTTATATTTTATCCACTTCTATGTCCCAGACTATCATACTACCATGTTACCACAGACTGTGTGGCAGATGTTATTAAATTCCTCCAATGTTAAGATTCAACTTCCATATGGAATTGTTCTTAAGCTAGAGACAGGCTTGTACTTTACAAACAATACAAATCATGGACAATTCAACTGTAATTAAAGAAGTAATTAAATAATTTTAAATGTTATTTACATTACAGAAACATAGGGTATTATTAGCAAATGATATATGCCCTAATTTGCCAAATTTTAAGTATAACATTTATGGCATGTCATATTCATAAATATATATTTCAACTGTCACAATGTAATATGATCTGTAAAGTCAGGAAAGGAAATATAACATGCATTAAAATATAACTACACAAACATTCACTGTAATAATACTTTGCTCCAGATGAAAGGTATTGAAAGGGAGTCTGGGGCGTAACATGCTATATGCATGTTTTTAGCCCAGTGTAATGTCAGCTTATTTGTATTCAGCAAAACCAGATTTGAGTAAGCTGATCTGTATAAATGTTCTTCTTTAAGTATGAAAGGTTTATTGTCCCTGACATTTTATATTTCACATAATCAATACAACAACTTTCTAAAATGCTTTGGATTTTAACTAATTTGGACAAAATATCATCTCTTTGGGTCTAAGCTTAATCTTATTCAGACAAGTGATTTTTGTTCAATTGCTAAATATACAGCTCTGGAAAAAAAAATAAGAGACCACTCCAGTATTTTCTAAAATCAGCATCTCCACATGTACAGCAGCCACTCCATTCAAATGTTTGTTGAATGCCTTCACAGACACACTTCATTGTACTTTATGAGATGCTGATAAGGTGATCACCTGAACAAAATCTTATTCTAATGAGCAACAGCATAAAGACCACTGCTGCTGTCATCACTATTCACTTCTTATAGATCTAGCTGGATGGGAAAACCAGTGCTAGGTCTACGCAAAAAAGTAACTGTAGTTAAAATACAACTACAGACAATGCCAAAAGCGTTGAAAAGAATGGCCCTTAAATGAGGAAAAGAAGGATTCGATTGTAGCTTTACTGGATACAGAGGGATACAATGAGCATCAGGTTGCTTCCATCTTGAAAATTTAAAAAACTGCAGTTCATAAGATCAAGGTCAAGCAGCAAACACATGGGACAACAAAGCTACAGACTGGCAGAGGTTGAAAAAGACTCTCTACTGACCATGAATGACAAGAATGGCAATCGGCACCTGGGATGAACTGCACAACAAGGACGGTCCGAAACAGGCTTCTGGTGGCAGGGCAAAAGCCGTACAAAGCTAGAATAAAGCCCTTTATCAACGAGAAGCAAAGAAAAGCCAGACTGAAGTTTGCGAAAGACCATAAGGATTGGACTGTAGAGAACTGGAGTAATGTCATCTTGAGTGCAGTTTTCAGCTTTGTCCAACACCTAGTTGTGTAATGGTTAGATAGAGGCCTGGCCCACTGTGCAGTATCTGTGATGATCTGGGGGTGTTTCAGCAAGGCTGAAATCAGGCAGATTTGTCTTTGTGACTGACACATGAATCAAGCCACTTACAAAACTGTGCTGGAAGAAAACTTGCTTCCTTCTGCTCTGACAATATTCCCCAACTCTGAAGTTTTTTCAACAGGACAGTGCTCCAGGTCACACAGTCCGGTCAATCAAAGTGTGGATGAGGGACCACCAGATCAAGACCCTATCATGTCCAGCCCAATCTCTAGACCTGAACCCCACTGAAAACATCTGGAATGTGATCAAGAGGTAGATGGATGGTTACAAGCCATTAAACAAAGCCGAGCTCCTGGAATTTCTGTGTCAGGAGTGGTATAAAGTTACCCAACAGCAATGTAAAAGACTGATGGAAAGCATGCAAAGGCATATGAAACCTGTGATCAAACATCAGGGTTATTCCACCAAATATTGATTTCTGGACTCATCCTAAGTTGAAATATTAGTACTGTATTGTTTATAAATGAATGTGAGGTTGTTTTTGCATTATTTATGGTCTGATGTTTCTGTATATGTTTTGTTATTTGGAGCATTAGTAAATTTCTTAAAAAAAAAAAAAAATACAATATTTAATAAATGCTGCCTGTAGATCATAGAATAAAACAAAACTGTTCAGCCTGGTCAAACACGTACCCATCAATTGTAAAACTAGAGAAAGTGATAATTTTGTAGTGGTCTCTTTTTCCAGAGCTGTATATGCCTTACTGCTATAAACTGGACTCTCCAGAATTCCACAATGTCCTATACAGTTTATATATTTAGACATCCATCAGCCATAACAGTAATATGACCTAATTTCTGTGCTCATTCTTCATTTTTTAGCTCCACTGACAGTATAGGTGCACTTAGTAGTTTTACAATACTTTGTTAGCCTCATTCACCCTGTTCTTTAAGCATCAGGACCCTATTGAACTACTGCATAGCAGGTATTTTTTGGGTGTCTGATCATTCTCAATGCTACAGTGACACTGTTGTGGTGGGGTGAATCTGTAATGCATTGGTTTGTTTGGATCAGACACAACTGTGCTGCTGAAGCCCTCAATGTTACTGCTGGACTTAAAACAGTCTACCAATTAAAATTCACCAGCCAAGAGTGTGAAGGACTAGAAGATGACAAACATGAAGGGATTGTTTCCCAGACCAGCATTAAGCCTAATCCACAGCCTATGTGACTGAAATGGAGCATTAATTCCTCATTAGTATTGAACTATACAGTGAGGCACTATTTGGTTCACTAAGTAGCACTAGAAACAAGTGAATTCTGACACTACAACTGCCCTTTGCTTAGTAATAAAGAAACATGCAATGCATCCTGGTCCATGGCTCATGTAGTGAACTATGATATTTCCTTTAAGATGTGTGCTATAAGTTAGAAGAACAAGGAGGTTAATAAAGTATGCAGAGTAGCAGATGGAGTCTGTAATTGTAGAATTACAAAGTGCACCTATATTGTATTGTATATTGTATTGATGGTAAAGTAGACAGCCAAGCCTCAGGTCTCTTTTGTGTATCAGTACCCTGTTTCTCTGCAACTAAACATGGCCTTGGCAGTTTGCCTGCTTGTAAAATAGACTGCAAACTGAATAATTTAATGCCAAATCATATAAAATCGTTTACAGACACCCACAATGAGAGTCGATCCTCATAATGTGTGAGGGGAGGGAACCAGGGCCAGAGAATTTACGAAGGCAATAAAGAAAGAGCAATGGCTTCAGTGCACCCCCAGCAGCACTGCCCAGCAATTTAACCAGCACAATAACTCAGAGAGCAAAGCCCTATGGTGGCAGAACCACAGGAGAGAACAGGGAAATGCTTGAACAAGAGCATAACATTTTACATGGCTGTGATACGTAACAATCCTATCAAATATTGATGATCACAGCCAAAGCTAAAGAAATAAGCAGAGATGAAGAAAGAAAGAATGATTTGTTGATGTTGTTTCATCCTTGGTCAGTTTGGACTTGACTTTTAGGCCTCTATCTTTGCATGTTATTGCATCATATAAGGATTTAAAATTTTCAGTAAAATCTGAGCAAGTATTACAAATATGAATATGACCCAGCAACAACCTAATGATGAATTAATGATAAGGACCTGCACACACTCAGGCACATAAATATGCAGAAACAAATATACTTGCACCCTCTCGTACACCCATTCCTCATGCACACTTTCTCCTTATTCTTGCGCTTGTTGTTCAGGCCTATATTCTGCCCACACACATACATACAAATAAAATAACTCCTCACCTGTTTATGGTATATAGATGCTAACATTGCGTCATGCTCAGTCAAACATAAAATTAACCCTTTAATATTGAGCCAGCGCAGAAGGCCCACAAAACGCTCCGTCTCTAGTGTGTTAAAAGTACAAGTAGTACGTCCAGTAGAGCAGGTTGACTATGACAAAGGAGAGCGGAAATGTTATGCGTGAGTAATTGTCTATATAATGTGGATTCTCCACATGACAGCAGTTCACAGAGCACAAAATCTGTCTTATGAGGGACAGAGCTTTGATGCAGCGGTTCAGGGGCTCCGTCAGGGTCTCAGGGGGCTTAGCCTCTGAGGTTGTGGGGCTGGGAGGTGTGACTGAAGGATCTACAGTAGGAGTTGGGGCAGGAGCTGGGGTTGGGGACTCCTTACGTCGTTTAGATCGGCTGGAGTTACTGGCGATGGTGGTCACTATACCGTTCATATCCTCATCACAGTCATGCATGTGGTGGCCTCCGTACTGTGTAAGGAAGAAGGAAAGATGCAAAGATTTTATAAAGCACATGTATCATTTAAACATCATTAAAAAAACAGCATTCAAAAAATTAAAAAGAGTCCTATAAAGTACAATAATGGAGACCTTAGTGATCTCAGTCATTTGCTGGGCATTTTTGATATTGCTGGATTGCAGTTATTTGAGCTAATCTTATATAAGCTCTACCCCACAGCTGTTAACTAGCACAATAAAATTCATTAATTCATTCATTGTCTGTAACCGCTTATCTAGTTCAGGCTCATGGTGGTTCCGAAGCCTACCAGGAATCACAGGGCACAAGGCAGGAACACACTCTGGATGGGGACACCAGTCCATCGCAGGGCGCTCATACATTCATGCACAAACTCATACCTATGGCAAATCCACATACCAATGTGTGTTTTTTGACCGTTGAACAAAACAGAGCACCCGGAGGAAACCCATGCAGACACAGGGAGAATACACCAGATATTCACTCAAGGCAGAACTCAAACCCAAAACTCCAGGACCCTGGAGCTGTGTGACAGTGACACTACTTGTTGTGCACCTCACATGTGTTCTGGAATGTATTTACAAGGATCCCCACTTCTGCAAATTTGTATAGAAAAAAATAGTCTCAGATCACATTTAAAAACTCTCAGCCACCAAAAGATCAATAGATTAAACTTTCTGAGTGGAGAACTGCTTTGCTGGGTTTGCAGAACAATCAGAAAAGAGAGCTTAGTTGTGTCCCAGCTCTGCTGGTAGCTAAGATGAAGTTACAAACTCAAGTGTTCTAGTGTTTGTACCTGAGAAATCAAGCGGCAGGCAATATGCAGCCAACAAGAAAGCAGAAAACAGTCAAAAAAAGATATGAGTACATTATATGATGTAAGGTACATGGAGACTGGAAAGTTAACCTGCCTTATAAATGAGATTGTAAAACTAGTAAACGAAAAACTATTAACAACCTGTTTAGATATCAGAGCCAATAAATAGATTTACTCAAGAGGTCATGTTTTTATTTATTTTGTTTTTATTTATTTAGATGCTTGTTTAAAGAATCAGAATCCTGGACAATAGATCTTCAGAGCCATTTTCACTATCTTCTTGCAAGCACATGGTGAATCCCCCCACAAAACTGACTCTTAATGAGCACTGGGCATCACAGTGGTGCAACAGGTAGTGTCGCTGTTACACAGCTCCAGGGTCCTGTCTTTGAGGAATTTTGTGTGTTGTCCCCGTGTCTGCGTGGGTTTCCTCTGGGTGCTTCAGTTTCCTCCCATGGTCCAAAAACAAACATAGCTAGGTGGATTGACTACTCCAAAAAAATGTGTGAGTGAATGTATGAGTGTGTGTTGCCCTGCCCTGGGGACTGGCACCCCCTCCAGAGTGTGTTCCCCCCTTGCACCCAGTGATTCCAGGTAGGATACGGACCCGCCACGACTCTGAACTGGATAAATGGAGACAGACTAGAAATGATTTAATGAATGTTACACTTAGTATATCAGTCCCTGATTGGTTTTCCATTATGAGAGCCCCACTACCCCGACATCGCAAAACACCATCTCTACTTGCGGCATTGAAATCTACAACAACGAAAGCAGTAACATTAAGTGTTAACTATTTGTCGTATATACACCTGTTGTTGTTTTTGTTGCTGGGACTGAGCACCATAATTCAGATAGATCAGTAGTTTTTCAGTTCCTTGTTGCCCCGTCCATCTCTTGCTGGATTCTTTCATCAGCCACAAATCCAATGATTATCTGAACCTCTTAAAAACACCACTGCATAATTTTATGAGCTGCCGTTGTGAGTCAGATGAAACAATGTGATCACTACTGTAGCTTCTAGTAGTCTAGTTTGTGTGTGAATGTCTGCATTTCACCATACAGACAAGTTTCCTGGCCAATCAAGGCTGTGATGTTTAAACATTTAGTCTCAACTCATTCCATTTAGTCTCAACCCATCTCGCTTGGAACCAGGCATGAGCAGAAACTAAAAAAGTGACAGTTTTTACCTGATTTGCCTAGCAAAAAGCAAAAATGTCATGCCAAACTGAGCCAAGTTTGTACCATGAAGTGGTACAATTAGAATGTCTTCTCAGCCACCACTAATGTGCAGCATCTATTTGTATGATGTGTTGTCAGGGAATCTTCACCAGTACACTAACCACACACCAACTACTGGTAGAGAAGACACTAGAGGGATTGATTAAGACAATTTTTACTTTGAAGATGAAGATTTTCAAACTTTGAAGGCAGGACTTTGGGGTCACACCCCACTTTTTGAGCAAATGCCCTGAGTCTTTAATAACTTCAGAGAGTCAAGATCTCAGTCAGGCCCAAAACTACTTAGCTTAAGTGGATTTGCATGTTCAGTTGTCCAGTTGTGCTATGGCTACTCAACTACTTAGTGAAATAGATTGCGCCTAGAGGGCACAGATTGCCCGATTAGCTATTTGTAGCTGTAAATTTTAAGAGTTGCATAACAAAAACAAACAGACTTGATTGTATTTATTCATATGGCAGTTAATCAACAAAAATACACGCTTCATGAAGTCTAGGGCTAACTATACATCAGTCTTACCATAAGTGCATTGTTGCAGTCAGGGTGGTGGAGTGTGCAGAAGTGAGCGACCGCGTACTCTATCAATGCTCCAAAGATGAAACTGAAACAAATTCCCAGATAAACATCTATAGCCTTGATGAAGCAGTTAGCGTTGGGTAGAGACGTCCTTGCTCCCATCATCAGTGTTGTCATTGTTAAGACTGTGGTGACACCTTCAACATTAAACAAGAATTGCATTTCATTCATTTAATATAGAAAATGTGGCTTCAACTCATGCTGATGCAAGTACTGATGCAAGTGCGAATGTAACACGGTTGAAATAGTTGTGCTTTTGAACTTTCAAGCAGTGGCAATTCCCTAAAATCCCATAATTTCCACTATATAGAAGTTAATTAAGGGCCTGAAATATACCCTTCAAAAGCGAAAAGAATGAACTTGATTAACATTTTTGATAGAGCCATCTTCACACTGTAAATTGCCAAAATAATATAAAAAATATACATGTATATATTGCTGCTTAACTCTATCTATCACTTGCTTTTGCTTCATTTGAGGACCTTGGATTGAACTGTACTTAACTGAACACTGGTAATCAAGAATTACAGTTTGAGGAGGTTTTATCTGGTCTAAAAATAATTTCACATACTGTTCCAAAAGTGATATACCAGCATTTATGATTCCAAATCAATAGACCTTTAATCCAGATTTGATACTGGCTTGCCTCTGAAGCCACTCCACTGTGGAGCTTATCATGTCACTAATCATAATCAGCTTTAAGACACTAAGAAATGTGGAATTGGATGCAGCGGACCAAGCATGTGATGTGTGGAGATAACGTACCTATGCATATACGTGCCGGCACTGATGACTGACTGATCCAGAAGGACACCCAGGACAGGACGACTAGCAGACTGGAGGGCACATAGGTTTCCAGGATGAAATATAATATGCTTCTCTTCAGCTCAAAGTGGAAGATGAGTTTTGGATAGTTACCTTACAAGACAAAGAGTTATTATTGTATATGACATTTTTTAAAATATCCTTCTAATTAACAAACAGGCTGCATGCTATCGGCTTTGGAGCAGTGAATCTTAGTTCTTTAAAGTGACTGATATTGACACTAGGTAAAAGTTTATATATTTGCTCATAGGCTCCCCCCTGCAGGGTAATTCATTTTTACAGCAATGTCTTGAAATCAAGTGTGGGGAGTGAAGGTAGAGGTTTGGTTTCCAACCCTACTTCAAATGTTACATAGTGCAGTTGGTTTATTCTCTACATTACAGGTCAATGAAGCAACACAATGATTCTGAAGATGTAATTTAAAGGCAAATATACTGTCTACAGTGCTCATATAAATACATCTTAGGTGAAGAGTGGCATTTGTAACCCAAAGCTAATCATTACATGAGTACCTGGCTTCAGTGGTGCTCTTGTGGCTGAAAGAGCCCTACTGAAACCTGGTACACATGGAATGAAAAGCATTCAAATCCATACCAACATCAGGTGTACAACCTTCATGAAAGAGGCTCTTGGATTAGTGAAGTGGGGACAAGTTGCTTATTAATACATTTCAGAAAAAAAATATGTATGTGTAAATATACATTTTGTGGCTCTCCTGCTGTGATAAGTTATTTATATCTAAAACCACAAGATCATAGGCCATTCACACTACAATAATAATAATAAAAGTAAGTGCTTTGTATGTTTACGTTTTGCTGTCATTGCAGTGTTGAAGGCAATTCCCCAAGTGAATGTTAAGTCTTATCAAGTTGTGATGACATGATATCACATCAAAGTTACTTCTCTTGGTCTATGACATAGAGAAACCTTTAACACTGGGTTACGGCAGTCCTTAGTGGTAAAGTACTTCAAAACGTCTAACACTACAGAGCATTTTCTGTGAAATGCAGCTCACATAGCCACATTTAGGAAATTTCTAGGGGTTTACAGTGTAGATTTAAAGCTATAGAGTACTGAATAAATACACCACATTTTTACTTCTGTCTGAGGAACACATTTTAATCCTTAAGTGAATAACACATTGAGAAAAAAATATTCCCTGTTGTGGAATATTTCATAATCACTGTGGTGGCACCCTTGGGTACAAAAAAAAAAAAAAAAAAAAAAAATATATATATATATATATATATATATATATATATATATATTTGTATATATTATATATATATGTATGTGTTTTAACTATGTATAAGCTTTTGTAAACTGTAGATATGTAATGTACCTGTTTCATACACTGCCTCTGAGACAGATGTGTAGTGATCCTCAACAGTGTACTGGGCCAGACGCAGAGTATCCAGACCACTGACTGAGTCGTTTCCTCTCGTCCAGTAAAACATCACATCATTGATATTATATCCCCCTTAGAGAGAAAATTAGAGAAAGTGCCTGTGAAAAAAAATTCCTCAAGCTATTGACAAGCAAGGAAGGTTAGAGTGAAAGATTCTGAAACATGTTGCATTGATAAACATACATGAATTACAAGCTGACTGCTGCAGAACAAAATAAACACACCTTCAGCATCCTTAAAACTCAAGTGTTCTGGTGGAACAAAGTGTTCAACTAGCTGCATTATTGCATTACACAGAATGGAAGCGCTCCACAGCAAGCAGTCTCTGTGTGCTTCCTCAAGAGGGAGCTGTGTAATAAGAAGTGCTAATCATACTCATCATCCATATTTATTACTGTAAGAGTGCTTAACAGGGACTATACACGTAATGCTCATTAATCTGTACTTTCCCTTTATACAAATCCCCTCAGAGCAAGAGGCATATGATGGAGAATGCATTACTTTAGCTATATGTATGTATATGTATATATAGCTACATTAGCTATATGGCAATATATAGCACCCTTTTCTTTATAATGGAAAATATTTCTGGTATAATAGTCCATGTATACTTGCTATTAGAATGCATTTCAAATAACATGATCTTATTAGGGTTGTTTGCTCAGAGAAATTTTCATTATTATTTTTAATAATAATATGTACTACAGAATATGAATACTGGCTCTGTGTTCAGCATGGAAAGTTGTACTGTAATCAGCAGTAACATGCTGTGAACAGAATGTAATATCTGATATAAGTGCATTAATTCTAGATGTCTTCTACCTATGCTGAAACAAAACCTTCTTTAAACATCTTTCATCTTTTGTGGTTTCATTAGGCAACAATATGGAGCTGCAGCTGTGAGTCTTATTCCTCCAGTCTCTCTATTTCTGTCAGTGGCAAATTAATATTTCAGTCTAATTCTAATTCAAAACCTTTGTCCTGCATCTGCTTTGCAATTTGAAGCGCGGTACAATTTCTTTATGCTGTTAGATGACACATGCATATTAGAATTAAAGCAGGTTCCAATACAAAATAATGTGGATGTCAATTATTGATGTCAGTACTGAATCTGAAGTCGGTTCTTGTAATCAGGCGTATTAATAACTAGGGTTTGTATATGTAGTACGTTCCAAGTGTCAAAAATTTGCCTCTGTCCCAATTTTACCTCCTACATCATGAACTTCATTGATCATAATACTATAAGACAGAAGGATGTGTGTTTCATTTGACTGACATCTGGCATGTAATGCTCTACTTTAGTGCAGAAAGTTGTTTTGACCTACACTGTGGCAGTGTGGAGGGAGATATGAGTTTTACCATCTGGAAAAAAAGGTTTGGTCACAAACCAGTAGCTAGCAACTGACATGTCGATCTTCGAGACCATGCAATTCATTCACGATATATTAACTCATTTAAAATACAGCTGTGTCATTCTGTATCCACGGTGGCTAGTTAAGCAGGGACATATAAATCTATATATATGTATAAAGTTTGTGTCCGCAGATTTGGACACACAATCTGTGATCCTCACCAATAGGGCTGCTGCTCTGTACTGTCTACTATACTGCACAAATCAGCTGTATAGTAAATTAAAAAGGCAAGTTTCCACTTCAGTTTCCAATTTTCTAGATAAGATTCATTTTTATACATAAGTATTGTGTGTCAAGATTTAATGACGTTACATTCATGAGCAATGTAAATCTGAAACATCTAAATGTTCATTCATTCATTGTTTGTAACCACTTATCCATCTAAGGATCGCGGTGGGTCCGGAGCCTACCCGGAATCACTGTGCGCAAGGCGGGAACACACGCTGGAGGGGGCGCCAGTCCTTCCATCTGAATGTTACTTAGTAATAAATTTAGTAATATCAAGTTCAGCTATGCTATAAAAGCACTTCTCCTTGTATGTAAAAATCCAGAAAACGGCAGAAAAGTGAATATGAAATGACAGTAAAAAACAGAAAGCAGTATAAAAATATAATGTAGTATTTTTTTTACTTTAACTAAAGTATAAGTCTTTTTCACATTCTTATGTCAATGCTGGCAATACATTCTAAGAAAAACGGACAATAATGAACTAACAGCTATAATTACTATTCGTTTTATATTATCTTTCAATTCAACAACACCTAATAATCATTTGAGGATGGAACAAACCATTTTATCCAGTTTTATAAGCAATGTTTTCTTTTACCCTTCTTCCATTGTATAAGTTTTCAGATGTGTAACTGTGCAGGGCATTTAATACTGTATTTTAAGCTTTCAGTTTCTAAATCCTGCTCCCAGGGTTCTTTAAAACTGCAGTTTAAACTAGTCCCCAGTCCATCACACATGATCCACCTCATTAAGTGCTCCATTATCATTTCATAAGCTGGGTCAGCTATTGAGCGTATGAGTACTTTAACCATCCAGTGCACCAGAGCAAGATGTTCCATTTTCCAGGAGTTTATGTGGGCATGAATACCTGGCACTGAAATTAGCAAAATTCAAGATTATATATATTATTATATATAGAATTATTATTAAACTCTTATGTCAGCAGTTTTACCACACTGTCCTTGGAAAATTAAGGTGCCTGTAAAGTGAGTAAATGGTAAATATTCACAGATTATATTTATATTTCAGCAGATCTGTAAAACATCTGTAAAACAAGTTTTTGAATCATTCAAAAGTTGAGCATAAGTGGTCTTAGTGATGTATAAAACTAGTTTATTGCAAACACATGATTGAGATCATTTGTGGGGCTCTAAGTTTATTTAGATTGTTATAATGATGAGTAGTACTGTAGATATTTTCGTAATGATTACGTTATAACACTGTCCCATGCAACAGTCTTAGTGTTGACCCTGATATTAGGAGATTGCCAATTTAATTTCCAGTGATGCCACAGTCATCTGTAGCTCAATTCGAATGGGAAGGATTATCCAGCACAATCCTAGCCAAAGCAGTCAGATAACTAATTGGGCAGTTAATATTCTCCTCCAATGCTGTTAAGCTGTTTAATGCCATTTCATATGTGGCAGTTCAGAAATACACAGTGGCTGTTTTGCATGCCTCGTGGTGAGGAGAGACCTAGGTAGTGGGTGGATTGACAAAAATTCATGTATTGTGTACACCAATCATAATGCATATAAAAATGAAATCTAGTCTGCCTTGTATTTAAAAATAAGTGATCTAATCTCAAAGAACATATTTCAAAACTTTTTTTTTATATGTTACATTTTAATGTTCCATCTACCTTCTCAAGCACCGTGTAAGCATGAAAATCGATTGTGCACTGAACTCTTTTGTTACTGATGACTAGGGCTGGGTAGGTATTCAGTTTATAATTTGGAGATTCGGATATTCTTTTTTTTTTGATGATAAAAGCAACCCTCCACTCCACATGTATTCAGCCTTGTCAATATAAAAGTCTTGAACAAAGCCTAAAACGCTACATCAACCTAGTTACAATGAAGCATGGCAAAGCTTCAATTCACTTTGCCAGCTTTACACATCAACTTAGAACACTATTTTATTTGTGTACACTCTGTACTCTTAGTGGCACCACATAGAGCAGAAGTTAGAGAATGACTCAGCAAGCAGAGCCAAAATGCGGCTTTAATTTTACAGGGGGCGCTGAAAGCTGATTTTCTGAACAATAGGGCTGGCCCCAAATAGTCGGGTCAATGGGTATGTATTCACTTTCTAATTTTGAGATTCGGATATTTTTGGATAAATCGTTAAAGACAGCGCTCCACCACATTCAGGCTCCAGCAGTAAAAAAAAAGTGCTCTTTCCCTTCCACCCATATTCAGGCTCATCAACATAAAAGTATTTGTGCAAATGAAGCCTATTATAATCACACAAGATAAGACGTAAAATATCCTATCCATTAGAGCTTCACATAGGTGAACCTAGCCCCACTGGCACCGTTAATGCATGCTCAGTGCCACTAGTTCCATGTGAAACTCAGTCATAAAAAACAGCCTAACATGCTAAAACAACACACTTACAATGAAGTGAGGCGACGCCACAGTTCATGTTGTCAGCTTTGTGCCTGAAATTCGAGCACTTTTGCTCAAACTGGTTAAATTGTGTATACTCTGTGCCCTTAGTTAGTGAGCTAGTTAACAGGCTAGTGAGTGAAGCCGCGCTTTGGGTCATGGCGCAGCCTGGAGAGAGGGATATTAAAGCAAGGGTCGGAAGCAAATTTTGTTAATGGCAAAAATATACACCACCCCACTCTCTGAGTATTCGAATATCTAGGCCGAAGCACTGAAGCCCAAAAAATGCCATAGAGTGCCATACTGATGATAAATATTCTAATGTGCAAACATGCTTGGCAAATAAAGTCTAATTACCAAGTTATTATCAAAATAAAGTCAGAGAGAAAAGAGAGAGAGAGAGAGAGAGAGAGAGAGAGAGAGAGAGAGAGACAGACAGACAGACAGACAGACTCAGAGAACTGTGTGCAGCCTCCTCTTTCTCTAGCTCATTCATTCTCTTTCCTTGCAGCCTTGGCCTTACATAATAATGTTAATCAATCAGGGCCAAATCCCAAATTCATGCATGTGTGTGTGTGAGAGAGAGAGAGAGAGAGAGAGAGAGAGGGGGAGGGAGGGAGAATGAGCGAGAGAGAGAGAGAGAGAGAGAGAGAGAGAGAGAGAGAGAGAGAGAAATGACTGGGAGGATTTAGTGTCTAAAGACAGCAAATCTGCTTTCCGCCGGTAACAATGACCCACATAAACTGGCATACGCAAATACAGCAGCTCGCCACACGCTCCTGTTTTACTACTTTGACTAGAGCATGTGCTCTCCATATGGCATTCTTCCTATCTCTCTCTCCCATACTGAGCCACACTCACGCCGCCTAGAGCCCCACTGCATTCTAAATGCACAAGAATATTGACCTGACTGTGTGTTGGTGACTGGATGGTGTGTATGTGTGTTGGTTGGTTCTGGACATGTTTATTTATGTGTGTGAGTAATTCTAAAAAGTCACATTTGTGTGTGTGTGTGTGTATGTTGTGCAAGAGTCACTGTCTTTTGATGTGCAACCACAACATGTACTTATGAAATATGAAACAGATTACGCAGCCGTACATTGCCGATGCGACAAGCGAGAGCTGAGGAGTAAAAAAAAAATAAATAAAAAAATAAAAAAATAAGAGCCTATATCTTGTTGCCAGAGCAACACTCTCCTTAATGCCTCAAAAAATTGTGTGTGTGAGAGAGAGAGAGCAAGAGAGAGAGAGTGGGAAAGAGTGTTAAGCAGTGGTCCTCTTACAGCTTTCCAGTTGTAGGGTGCATGTCTGTTTATCCATGGGGTACTTGGTCAGATCCATGTTGCAGGCTACTGTAGTGGTGATTCTGAAAACAAAACAAACAAACAAAAAAAAGAAACAGAGAGAAAAAGTTGAACACCCACTATAGGTTAGCAGTTCCTTAATGCTGAGAAAAATTGACAAGCTGAATTAAGATGTCACTTTTGTACTTAAGGTATTTGGCAGACATTCTTATCTAGAGCGACTCACAAGGACACTTGTATTACAACTAGGTCAATGCAGCATTAGGAATCTTGCCCAAGAACTCTTACTGGTGTACCAGAGACTGGTTGCCCAGAGCTGGAATTGAACCCAGGTCTCTCACGCGTGAGCCAATGGTGTTACCACTGTTCTCACTGTCTTAGCAAGGCAGTTACACACACTGGATGGGGTGCCAGTCCATTACAGTGCCACCACACACTCACGCAATCACTTTTACACTCACACATATGGACACTGTTGCATGGTGAATCCACCTACCCTTGTGTATATGTTTGGACTGTGGGGAAAAAGGAAACCCACACATACACAGATAGAATGCAGACAGTTACACAAAGCAGGACTCAAACCTGCAAACCCAGGACCCTGGACCTTGGAGACACTACCAGTTGTGCCACCCCTAAGTGCTTAATTATATATCGGAAAAGAAAAAAAAAAAAAAAAAAAAAAAAAAAAAACCAAAAAAAAATTATGAAATTATTATTATAATTATTATGAAAAAAATAATGCATAACCTAAAAGTACATGGTTTTGTTTAGATGTTACCTTTATTTTTTTATTAAAATAACAACTGTCTGAATTATTACAATATTTTACCCGCCCCAAAACAAAAAAAAAAAAAAAAATATATATATATATATATATATATATATATATATATACGCCCAATATATTTCACGTTAGCTGAAACAATTGATGACCAACTTCATTCTCTTTAATCACTTCTGATAACTTAATTCAAGAACCCTATATCCATCATACATTTATCATTATTACAGACCCCAACAAAGTGCTTTAGTTGACTTTCGTTATGATGGTTAGCTTATTAATAGCTTATATTTTGTAGCATATTTTTAACTGGGGGCCACTGAGAGTTCACGCTGCTCATTTGATGAACATGAGTCTGCATCACTAAAATAGTCTACACTTGGCATCGAACACACAATTACAGCCTATTGCACCATGTTTCTTTAAAATTCAGGCACTACTAGGCTTTTGATAAGACATCAAAGATCGAAAAGAGGCACTTAATCTTCTATGCTTGAACCTGTCACAGAAAACAACCAAAAGATTTCAAAAATCATTTCAGGGGCACTTTACAAACAGACTAAACTCAGTCTGGGACTAAACTGTACTGTGTTGATTCTGTTGGGAAACATTTTTTTTCAGAGACAGTTGAGAGGTAATTCCTGGCTCTGCCTCACCCAGCTCAGTAGTGTCTCTGTTCTTCCTTATCTCCTCCTGGCACAACCTGTGCCTATCTTCTTAATACCCTCTCGTGTTTCATTAGTTTTGTGCATATTTATTTGTTGGCCTCTTTATCCTCGTATGGTAATGGCTGTATAAGCCCTGTTCTTTTGTGTTTTATAATTTGGTCCAGTCGGCCAACTCCCCTGCATACTTTTTATGTTTCCACTTACACGTCTGATCCAACTCAGCATCTTATTAACCACCCCTTCATGCAGTGGGTGTGCTAATGTGGAGAAAACGTTAAAGTCAAGTGAAAAAAAAAATTTCCAAACACCTTTAACTTCTGTAGCTTCTTTCCCCAGGTCCTCTAGTGGCCATACCACCAGGGGAACAGAAATTACTGGCATAATTTCTTGTTTTTTTCACAAGTTTAAATGTGTTGACAGAGGAAACAGGGTGCATGAACATTAATGCTGTGCAAAGTCAAAAAATCTGAGTAGAATCAGAGCTTACTGTGCTACATTGTCTCCTGTCATTATATAAATGATGCACAAAGCTTTCATTAATGTTGCAGGTACTGGGTTTTCAAGAGCGCTTTTAGTGCATAGTTTGGAGCGGTAAGACCTTATCCCTGTTTTGTTTAATCAGAGAAAAAGTAAATGCAATTAGATTGTTAATTGTTTTCCTATTCATATGGTTTATTGTTCAGAACGACACAAAAAATCTACTAATCTTCAGCTTTGACCAAACATGTTCATTTCATTTCAAATACATGCACAAGATCAGTGACACATCTCAGTAGATGAAATGTGCATATACAATAAAGTTAAGTGTCCCATTTAAATAAACTATGTGCATGTACAACCTCCTGTGTCACAACAAGGCTTTCATGCAAGGCTGCCCAGCTCTGGTCATGGTGATGTGCTTCTTGTTCAGACTTAGGTTCCAAAGTTGTTAAAACTCAATGGTAGTAAATGTCCTTCCCAGAATTTAGTTTCAACTGGGCTGACACCTCTTTGGCTCATTGGAAAGGATTTGAAATATATGGAAGTCTTAAAAGGCCATTGGTTTGCATATGTTTTTCCACCATTCCAACAATTGTTAAAATCAGTATAAATCGTTTATTTCTTATTCATTACATAACAAATGTTGATTTATTAGAAAGAGTACCTCACTTAATGTTATGTTTTTCATGGTTCTAGCCTGCTCCATCTCTGCCTATCCTATCCTCTGCATGCCTATCGAATACTAAGTTTGGATAATGTGGCGGATTATTTGGTATACATTAACAATTAAGGCCTTGGAATTTAGGCAGCCACAACAGACATGGAGGGACAGCTCAGCCAAATGGGCTGCATGGGCTGTGTCTGTGTACATTAAATAAATAATTTGCTATCATAATGGGCAGCACGGTAGTGCAGCAGGTAGTGTCGCAGTCACACAGCTCCAGGGACCTGGAGGTTGTGGGTTCGATTCCCTCTCCGGGTGACTGTTTGGTGTGTTCTCCCCATGTCTGCGTGGGTTTCCTCCCACGGTCCAAAAACACATGTTGGTAGGTGGATTGGCAACTCAAAATGTCACTTAATGTGTCAGTGTGTGTGTTGCCCTGTGAGGGACTGGTACACCCTGGACGGGGCATTCCCGCCTTGTGCCCAATGATTCCAGGTTGGCTCTGGACCCGCTGTGACTCTGAGCTGGATAAGCGCTTATAGATTATGAATGATATCATAATAAAATCCAACATTAATATATGCTTTACTTTTTCTTTTTACATCTTACATTTGCCACCTCTAATCTCACACATTGAGTTTGAACTATGTAAGAGGGTAGATACTCAAGAATAGTTTATGGGTACCATGGCCTAATCAGAGTGCATATATGTGACACACATACTCGTCATCTTTGAAACACAACCAATAGCCCCTTAAAAAGCCCAGAAGTCACAGCCAGCACTCTACAGGATGGTTTCCCAGACAGGGATTATACCTAGTCCTGGACTACACAGCATTTTGAATTGTGATTTTTATTTGGAAGGAGGATATAGTCCAGGACAAAGCTTAATCCCTTATGGGAAACCTCCCCTAAAGAATTTGAAGATAAAACTGCAATATGAAGATGTAGGTAAGCTCACCGGAGAGCATAAAGCACAGTCCCATTGGGAAAGATTCTGATCAGCCGGTTCTCCACAGTGATGTCATGCAGGAAGGACTTTTTAGAGTCCACAATGAAGGTGTCTGGAACCCACAGCAGCTCCACCAGGCGCCCATCAAGACTCAAGCTCTTATTGCCTTCAAACACAAGCCTCTCGTCAGTCCAGCGCTGCCGAAGGAAGATGGTCGCTGTGTAGTCCTACACAAGAAAAACTACGTGAGTAACAGGCATTATCCAACCAAACTTGAAATTGCATGAAATTACAATATTAAATGCTTAATACACATAAACTAACATACATTGCCTTAAAATTTTTTTTAAGAATATAGATAACATATTCACCATATTAATCTCTGATATTGTGTCAATGCTGGCAATATCCAAACTCATGCCTACAGTGACAGGACCATCTGAGGGACAGAGAAACAGCACAGCATTACGTACATCCAGTTATTGTGAAAAATCAAGAAATAAATATGATTTGCTATATCCCATTCCAAATATGTCAAGATACTGTGCAAAATAAAATACAATGATGTGTGAATGATTTAAACCCTATATTAAATTTAATATTTTACAATGACATTTCAGATGTTGAAACTAAATTTTGTAGAAAGTTTATTTGTTTTTTGATACATATTTACCTTTTTTTTAAATTTGATGCCATCAACCCATTTCCAAAAAGAAATGGAACATGTGTTGCATCACCTCTTCTTTAAACTCCTTTAAACTTCTTTAAACGTTTTTGCATCACCTCTTCTTTACACTTTGGGAACTGAGGACACCAGTTGCTATAGTTTTGAAAGTGAAATGTTTTGGATTTCAGCAGCTCAACAGCTTGGGGTCTCCATGATACTAACCTGGAATCACTGGACGCAAGGCAGGAACACACCCTGCAGGGGGTGCCAGTCCTTCACATGGTGACAAACACTCACAAACATACTCACATGTACAGACACGTTTGTGTCACCAATCCACCTACTAATGTGTGTTTTTGGACCTCGGGAGGAAACCGGAGCACCCAGAGAAAACCCACGTGGACACGGGGAGAACATACCAAACTCCTCACAGACACCCGGAGCGGAACTTGAACCCACAGCTTCCAGATCCCTGGAGCTGTGTGACTGCGACACTACCTGCTTTACCACCGTGCCGCCCTTAAAAATTTAATTATAAAAAAATGTAATAATATTTAAATAATAATATTTAAATTTAAACTTCATTTGTTTGACCACAGGATATTTTTCCACTTCACTTTAAGCTTGGGCCCCTTTGCATTTGTGGATGAAGTGTTAAACTGTGTTCACAATGGTTTGGGAAGTTGTTAAGGCCTTTCATTTTAGTGCCATCAGAGGACCTGAAGATCTCAGCCATCCAATTATGGTTCTTGTTCCTTGCATTTAGATATTTTTATAGATCTTCTGAATCTTTAATTATATTACGTACTGCGAAACACCCAAGTTCTATAATTTTGAGAAAATTAGTTGAGAAACTTTATTCTTCTTTTTTATTGCATTATATAGGATGTCTCAACTCTTCTGGAAATGAGGTTGTATTTGTATCATATGTCACTGCACATATTTCTGTTTTTCTTGACTCTCTGCACAATATTTTTATTTCCCCTCAAGCCAAAAATACACATATCCACCAACAGCAGACAAACAACAGTGCTGAGACAATGTCAGCTTTCATCACGTAGCAATTTCTGAAGCCTCATTCTAAGACTGTCCAGTGTTCCCTAAATCCATTTAAATACATTCCCTTATACAAATAGAGATTTTTTTTCCCCTCAAAGCTCATGGCAACTATCCTTATCAGAAGACAACTCTGCATCAAGTCATGAAGGATGAATGTGGGGATACCAACTTTCATTGTAATCCCCAGTGTTCATTTCATTATCTCACTATAACATATAGAGAACAATAGAAGGCAAAACACCATGGAATATGTCATTTTTTTTCAGTAACACCTTACTGTAGGGCATGTTTAAAAAAGCTAAGCTACATGACACCTACACAATTCTTTATGACAACTGACACAAACATACATAAACCTTTAGAAATGCTTCTTCCAAAAGGCATCATCTGTCACAAAGGCTGCTTTTGTCAACTTTGATGTGAAGCTGACATAACATATATGTCAAGTGACATAGATGTTTGGTGACATGGTTGTGTCATGACATTTTCTGGGGTTGAAATGACACAGTATGTTATGACAACTGAATTTGTAGATCTTTTTCTTGTTTTCAGCATGACAGAATGACAGGTTTTCACTGGCTCTTAAAGGGAACATGTACGATTGTTGATACCTTTAAGGTGGAATGGTATGTTTGAGGGGATAAAACTGACTGTTGTTTGTATCTGACTGAAACTTAACAGTCTGTACATTTTTATTCCCTGTTTGTATTACCACAGAAACACAATTGCAGCTCGAGTTGTTTAGTTCTGAAGCACTTTCTGTCTTTGTTTATTTGCATGCAGTAAGAGCACTACCAAGTCAGTTCCATCTACAGCAAAAATAAGTCAATACAACCAACCTATGGAGCAGCAATCTCATCTCAGTTCATGTTTTTCAACATTTCAACTAAAGACTGGGAAAGTTGAGTAATTCTCAAAAAACACCTGTTTGGAACATTCCACAGGTGAACAGGTTAATTGTAAACAGGTGAGTGTCATGATTGAAAATAAAGAGAGCATCCCCGAAAGGCTCAGTCATTCACACACAAGGATTAGGCAAGGTTCACCACTTTGTGAATGCATGAGCAAATTGTCCAACAGTTTAAGAACAACGTTTCTCAATGTACAATTGCAAGGAATGTAGGGATTTCATCATCTACTGTCCATAATATTATCAATAGATTCAGAGAATATGGAGAAACCTCTGCAAGTAAGCGGCAGGGCTGAAAACCAACATTGAATTAAAAACCATCTACAAATGCAAGTTAAAACTCTACCATGCAAAGCAAAAGCAATATATCAACAACACCCAGAAATGCAGCTGGCATCTCTGGGCCTAATCTCATCTGAGATGATCTGACGCAAAGTGGATAAGTGTCCTGTGGTCTGACGAGTCCACATTTCAAATTGTTTTTAGAAATCATGGCCGTCGTGTCCTCCGGGCTCCGAATTGGTATTAGCGCAAGGTTCAAAAGCCAGCATCTCTGATGGTATGAGGGTGTGTTAGTGCCTACGGCATGGGTAACTGTGCACATCTGTGAAGGCACCATTAATGCTGAAAGGTACATACAGGTTTTAGAGCAATATATGCTGCCATCCAAGCAACGTCTTTTTCAAGGACGTTCCTGCTTATTTCAGCAAGACAATGCCAAGCCACATACTAGACTGGCCTGCCTGCAGTCCAGACCTGTCTTCCATTGAAAATGTGTGGTGCATTATGAAACGCAAAATATGACAACGAAGACCCCGGACTGTTAAGCAACTTAAGTTGTACATTAAGCAAGAACGGGAAAGAATTCCACCTGCAAAGCTTCAACAATTAGTGTCCTCAGTTCCCAAATGCTTACTGAGTGTTGTTAAAAGGAAAGGTGATTCAGCACAGTAGTAAACATGCCCCTGTCTCATCTCTTTTGGAACGTGTTGCAGACATCAAATTCAAAATGTGTGAATATTTGCAAAAAAAAAACAATAAAGTTAATGTTTAAACATTACATATCTTGTCTTTGTAATGTATTCAGTTAAATAAAGGTTGAAAAGGATTTGCAAATCATTGAATTCTATTTTTATTTTTACACAAGGCACCAGCTTCATTGGAATCGGGGTTGTATATCATGAACTATGTTCACTTGGTCATTTCATGGCTGCGAAACTCTGTTTGTAGACCTGGCCACACAGTGGATGTAAAATGATTGGACAGAGAGTGGGATGACAGGTGGGATCATAGGAGCTCCGCACCAGACTGGGAACTTCTCAAGGAGAATATATTGCTTTAGCAATGCTGTGAGAGGCTGCAGTGTTTTAGCTTTGACAGTTTCCTTAATCTGTGATCACGCACCCTGGACATTTTATGACTAAGTACAGTAAATATCCTACAGATTGCTCCTTAACATAGTTGTTATGTCAAAGCTAACAAAAAACGGCTTTTATGACAGCTAAAGCCTTTTGGAATGAGCATTCATAAATGTTAATGTATATTTGTGTAAGTTGTCATGAAGGACTAATGTGGGTGTCAGGTGTTCTTCAAAACAGTACCCTACAGTAAATTGTTAACATTTTTTCTTTTAATGGGATTTTCTCTTTTAGACTTTTAAATTACTGTTGTGCTTGGCAAGTTGAAAATGTGTCAGAGCCTTGAAATCCCAAACACATTAAGGGATTTTGGGGTCAGGGCTGTAGGATGGGCACTAATATCTTTTTTGCCTCTCACAGCTTTTTTTGACAGCTACATATTCCTTCAGACTGAAGAGTACAGTTTGTGGTATATCAGGGTTTGCACAGTTTTGGAGATTTTTATATTTTTACATTCAGCCTTATGCAAGAGGATTATCATATCTTATCTACTCTCATTAGAAAAGTCCCCTGAAAAATTCCTTTATTGCCCTGTTTGAGTGGAAGTTAAACTGGTATTTGAATTTCACACAAGACTGTAGGCATCTGAGCCCCTTGGACTATGACAAAGTGTGTGATTGTGTATCTTTCAAGATTCTCTTTGGTTTTAATAATTTCACCAATACAGCTGTTAAATGTTCATTTAAGTAAAGCAATAGGTAAGAAAGAGAGAAGTGCATGTGTGTGTGTTTGTGTGTGTGTGTGTGTGTGTGTGTGTGTGTGTGTGTGTGTGTGTGTGTGTGTGTGTGTGTGAGCATGCGCATGTGTTCTTGCTTGCAGAAATTTCTTACTGTCAAAGAAAGGCCTGAGGTACTTGTTGTATCCTTTCATCAGCTTCTGGATGGTGGGAGGCAGAATCTCTCCTTCCTTCACCTCAGCGCTCAGCAGTGAGTTCTCAAAGATCCTGGCAGAAAGGATAGGGAGAGAAAATGAGAGACGAAAGAGAGGAAACTGAATCTGTCTCACTTTCTTCTTTCTGGCAGTGTTTACCCTGATCTGATAGCTGGGGTTTCCAGCTCCTCCTGCACTACGCCAGGTTAGTGGAGCGGTGCAGTCACGATGAGGGCTGTGCTAGAACCTAAATCACTTACTCTCTCTCCAGTAACACAGAGCAGGAGATTAAAGCTCTCAAAAGAGAGAGGAAAATGCACAAAAAAGCATATTTTAGTAATTGGATTACTTTGATCCAGGCAATGCGAAGGCCTGGGATTTTTCCATCAGCACGTTGACATCCACCTCTTTTCCTCACGGCATACTTTTGAACCAGCTATAGACCAGAGCGATGTGTAGCCAGCAATGTGTCAAATTTATGCCATGTACCAAGATTTCGTATCTTGGCCGATTATCTTATTATAAGAGCTGTGTGAGGTCAACAGACATCAGGTCCAGACTTCAGCATCTTAGTGTTAAGATTATCTCATCTGTTAGAAAGAGAGAATTCAGTTTGATGCTCCTTCAAGCATTTCATTTTTGGGCTGAGATGCTGTTCAAAAACTGATGAGAACATTGATATGTTTGCAAACCTCCAAAGGAGCCATTAACGTGTGCATTGTATATATATAAAAAATGCTGAACACATTAATGCAAAATCAGAGTGTGTGCTTGTGTGCAAAATCACTACTCAGAATGATTCTGAAAAGCCAAAACAACCTGATTGGTTAACACATACTGGGCTGAGATTTTGAAATACCATGCTCATTCCTTCATTATCTGTAACCGCTTATCCAATTCAGGGTCGAGGTGGGTCCAGAGCCTACCTGGAATCATTGGGCGCAAGGCGGGGAATACACCCTGGAGGGGGCGCCAGTCCTTCACAGGGCAACACACACACATTCACTCACACCTATGGACACTTTGGAGTCACCAGTCAACCTACGAACGTGTGTTTTTGGACTGTGGGAGGAAACTGGAGCACCCGGAGGAAACCCACACGGACACTGGGAGAACACACCAACTCCTCACAGACAGTCACCCGGAGTGGGAATCGAACCCACAACTTCCAGGTCCTTGGAGCTGTGTGACAGCAACACTACCTGCTGCACCACCGTGCCGCCCAAATACCATGCTATAATGTGATAAATATTTATGCTAGAAATATATCTGTAAGAAATAAATGTGCAATAAAATTTTAATTTTGTTACTGTAGACTTAGTTCTGTTTCATGATTTGTTGGAAATGCTGCAAAATTCTTGTGCTGTTTGAATGAAGTGTAGTGTAACCGGCTCTTAGGGAACTGCAGAATGATATTATACTCTTCTGTCTCTGAGGCAGATTCTGAAGACGTACTTTAGAATCTGCCTGAGAGGCAGCAGAATTTGACTGTATAGTATTCTGAAGCTTCCTCAGAGGCTGCAGTCCTAACTCAAAGGTGCAGGAAAGTAATCCTCCATTCAAGCAAAATAAAAAGTTTTGCAACACTTCTAATAAATTATGAAACATTTTTGTTAGTGTACAGTACACAAGAATAATATATTACCCATTTACTTCTTGCAAAGTCATTTTTGACAGTGTTGTTTATTTGCTGTATTGTGAAGACAGGGGATGGAAAAGAATCTCAGCAGACATGGTTAAAGGTGTAAATACATATTTATTTACAGAAACAGTGTCTTATGGGTTCTTAAGGATCCAGTGAGAGAGTTGTCCGATTCAGCGCGCTCGTCTCTCTCCCGGCTCTTGGCTTGCACTTCCATCTTTATGATCTTTAACCTTTCCAAATATGGTAATATGGAATCTGGTCTACATTTGCATGTTCAAGGGACTGAGGGAGGGGTAAAGATTTATAGTCTCCTATCATTACTGACAGCTTATCCTAAACATTTCTCTCTTTGGGGCACAGACACAGAGCATACGTCTAAACATACAAAACAATAAACATCTCTTAATACTGCACTTAAGACCTTATGTTTAAATATACATCAACAGTCAAAGCAGTCAAACCGCTGAGGTCTTTGTGGAACTTTACCATTTATGGCAGTAACGTGTGCTAACCTATGACATTCATTCCTGCCTTTTGGCTGGTTACCAGTAACATTCTGCCTCTAAGGCAGTGTTCTACATATTGCCTCTAAGGCAGTGCTGCCTCCAGAACTATTCTAGTGATTCTGCACAGAGTTGGTTGTGCCACAACACAATGGTAGCCTTCACATCTGGACCTTGAATCTAAATTTTGGCTGTGAGAATATTCTTCATTTCCACGGTTAAAGTATGACATGACTTTCATTCTTAACGTCCAAGTTTTATCCCATCCTTGCTGTTCTAGTGTATTCTTCATCATTCACAATGTTGCAGTATATTTTCCAATTTTCACTGTCATGTCATGTTCTCCCACATTTACATACTTGCTGAACATTCTTCAATATTCACAATATTGCAAAATATTCTTCCATACTTATATTGGTCTAGAACGATCTCCCATTTGCACTCATGGCAAAATGGCCTCCCACATTCACATAGTTCTAGTCATTTCTTCCATTCACAAAGTCCTAGAATGCTCTCCCACATGTACGGTGTTCCTGAACCTTCCCTCATATTCAAATTCTTCTACCCAGCAAATTCTCCAGTTTTAATTCAACACTATTATTGTTAACTTAACACTGTGCGTGTTATATTATTACACTAACAGTGTTACTATAACATTAATAGTGTTGATTTAACACTGGTGAATTTGTTGTGTACAATGTTCTCTCCACTCCATACAGTTATAGAATGATCTCTGAAAGTGACAATGTTGCAGAATGTTCTAACATATTTACATTGTTCTAGAATATTGTCACGCCCTCGTCTCGTCACCTCTGTTTTCCCCGGTCATGTGCTCTTTTTAGCACATGGCTATGTTTTGTTTATGTCCTTGTCTCCGCCCTTGTCCCGCCTTTGTTCCGCCTCCTCGTCCGTGTCATGTGTTAACCCGTCCTCCTCATTATCTGTCCAGGTGTGTCTCGTTTGTGTCAGCATTTAAGCCCTCTTGTCTCACGTCCTGTTTGTCGTTCATTTCACTTCGTATTGTATTGTTGCCCAGTCATGTCGTGTTTATACTATGTTCCGAGTCCTGTCGTGTTGTCTCTTTCTCTATCCTATTCAAATCGTTTTGTTTTCTAAGTCATGTTGTTTTGTTTCCTGTCTACCCCGAGTCTAGTCTTTGTTATTTCCCAGTTAAGTCATTTCGTTTTGCTTCCTGTTCATGTTGTGTGGTTTCTTTTGTTAAATTAAAGTATTTGTTTTAGCAAGTGCGTCCGCCTCTGTCAGTCCGCCTCGTGATCCGTGACAAATATTATTTTCCATTCACACTGATCTAGAACAGTCCCTAACATTTACACTAGTCTACAATATTCGCCCACCTTAATAGTAATATGAAATATTCTCTTTCATTTACACAGTTCTAAATTTTCACATTCACATTGTTCTAGATTTTTCCCTTTCATCCAATGTTCTACGATTTTCAACCAAATTCACAGTATTCTTGATCGTTTTCTTACATTCACAGTACATTTCTGTGATGATCTTCCATATGCAGATTGCTTCATTTTGTGAGTGTCTTAGGGAGTTTAAGTTCATTCATTATCTGTAACCGCTTATCCAGTTCAGGGTCGCGGTGGGTCCAGAGCCTACCTGGAATCATTGGGCGCAAGGTGGGAATACACCCTGGTGCCAGTCCTTCATAGGACAACACACACACACACATTCACTCACACACTCACACCTATGGACACTTTTGTGTCGCCAATCCACCTACCAACGTGTGTTTTTGGACTGTGGGAGGAAACCTGGAGGAAACCCACGCAGACACGGGGAGAACACACCAACTCCTCACAGACAGTCACCCGGAGCAGGAATCGAACCCACAGGCCCCTGGAGCTGTGTGACTGCGACACTACCTGCTGCACCACCGTGCCGCCCTCTTGGGGAAAGTTCTGCATTTAAATCCCAAGTAGTGGCAATTACTCTAGTACTGAGCACCAAGTAATAGTATTAATTTTTCTCAATACATTTTATTAGTTACAACTCATAGTATAATGTAATACTGTACACTGTTTTTCAGTGGTAATAGAATACCCCATAGACAGGGTAATTTAAACAGAAATACAGCTAATACATTGCTACTTAGCTTACACTGTTTGTAAAATTAGCTCATTCTAGTGTCTAGAATGCAGTAGCACAGTCCTGTGGAGCTTGTTTTAAGGTCTCTCCACTGTGCCCCTGAATGTGGCTGTGTAACGACAGGGAGGCGTAATTAAATTAAACCAGTAATTAAGGGAGGTGCAACAGCTGCCCTGCCACTCCATCACAATAGTTTCCCCCATGGGAGAGCTTCATTGTTAATTAGAGATTTGGGACTTTTTTATCTGATGTCCTCTGGTGTATCTTTTGGATTTTAGAGCCATGAATGACATCAAAGCTTGCATTCACTCACTTAAGGCCTATTTTCTTTAGCATGTGAATAAATGAAAATGCATTAGGCCATAAAAGAGATTTATATTAAAAAAGAAAAAAAGAAAAAGCAGTTATGCAAGGTTGCGTCAACACACTGTGTAGGAATATAAAGTAGGCCAGTGGCCAAACTGTAATTTCATATCACAAACAGTCTTCAGGAGGAAAGCCCCAGTGGGTTACTGGCCCTAAGCTTGTGAGCTTGTGTTACAGTCAATGTATAAGTCTCTGGATGTTTTTGTTCTGGTGCCTTTGAGAGTGATGGGAAAATAAGAAATGGTTAATACTTCTGTTATTAACAGATGCAAAATACTGTTATTTTATTCAGTTAAGGCTTTGCCTAACAGGGTCTTTTTATAAATATCAACTTGTTCTAAATATCCAGAAATAATTACGTGTTAATGAAAGTTTCACATAAATGTGCTCTCCTACTATTTGAATGATATTTGTATTTTTTGTATTATGCTTAAGTGTAACTCATTACACATATCATCATAGATACATTATAAAGTTGCAACATTATAATAGTGTCCCTGCCACACAGCTCCAGGATCCTGGGTTTTGGGTTTAATCCTGTCTCGGGTCACTCTCTGTGACTTGTGTTTCCCTGTGTCTGTGTGGGCTGTGTGCTCTGGTTGCTTCCCACAATCTAAACACGGATATGGGTAGGTGGATTGGCTGTGCAAATCTCTCTATAGATTTGATTGTGTGAGTGACTGAGTGAGTGTATCATGCCCTTCGTTGGATTGGTGCACTGTCAAATATGTGATCCTGCCTTGCACACAATGATTCCAGGAAGGCATGGAACCCAGGTGACGCTGCACACAATGTTGTTATTACAGAATATGAATGAATCAACAATACACCTTACACATAGTAGTTGGCCAGTGAATATTAATATGAACTGCATTTTAATTGCAACCATACACTCAAAGTGCTATAACGTGAGATATAGCATGAACCTCTAGTGTATGAGTGTGATTATACTACACTTCATTATCACTGTTTATTATTAGGCTTTATGACAAAGAAGACAGGAAAAAATCCTGGATCTTGAACTGGTTCCATTCAGGATTTTTGAATTTTGGTTCTCTCTGTTTTTGAATATCCTTATGATTTTTTTTTTCAACTGGTCCATTGCACCATAACAACTCTGTTCAAAATAAGGTGCATGAATGGAAACTGAATAACCTTTAGTTGTAAAAGTTACGGCACCCAATCCCTCTTTGTAAGTGCTGGCATCATTGCTAGGTTACGTGAATTTTGTGGAGTAATACTAGAAGAGCTTTGTTCAGAGTGCCATTATCATTTAATATTGGCCCTACTGGAATGTCTCTCAGCCAATCACATTGCAGGGTTGGAAATAATTGTGGTATAATAAAGTATTAATCACTTAGATATGATTAATAATGGGTAAATGTCAATGCAATAAAATCCGACCTGAAATTAAATTAATCTTTATATAAAGTATGTTTTTCATTATTTCTGTTACTTCGGCTATCTTGAAATATTACAAAATAAGAAATGTTTCCAAATAAAATAACTAACCCAAAGATTATATGCAAATTATTTTCTTACATTGAACATTTGTGATCGTTTTAAGCCTATTAATCATTTACAGTCCTGGAACAAACCTAATGTTTTTAAAAGAGATCCTCAGACCTCTTCATCTGCCCCTCAGCTGAGTGGTCCATTAGTTACTAATCCTGGCTCAGTGTTCAGAGAGCTAAAGAAAACACACAAGAAAAGTGGGGTCTGAAGGTCTTAGAGTCTGGAACATTAAAGCAGGTCCAAGTAATATTTATGCATGAGAGTGAGAGACACTCTCTTAGTTTAGATTCTCTCTTCTCTCTCTCTCTCTCTCTCTCTCTCTCTCTCTCTCTCTCTCTCTCTCTCTCACGCACACACACACACGCACATGCACGCACACACACACACACACACACACACACACACACACACACACACACACACACACACACACACCCACACATACACACCCATAGTATGTACATATATGTGTAACTCCAGTGCAATGTCATGTGCTGTGCCAAGGTATCTCTCCAGCCTTGATTTAGACTCTGTGCTGTTTCATGAATGTTCAGCTATAAAACTGGGTCACCTAACATGACCCAATACCCATATACATACACACACACACACACACACACACACACACACACACCTTGAAAGCATTCCGTCAGGCTGACAGTGTGTGACATTTAGGTTTGAACATTGCATCACTTTCCCCTCACATACAAAAGATGACTGCTTCCCAGGAAAGCACAGGTCGAATTGATTTTATGCAGGGAGGATGCTTGGAAATGACAGAGAGAGAGAGAGAGAGAGAGAGAGAGAGAGAGAGAGAGAGAGAGAGAGAGAGAGAGAGAGAGAGAGAGAGAGAGAAGAGAGTCATACAAAGGAAAACATCTAAAAATGTAGGCATAAAAAAGAATAAATGTGCCAGTTGTACTTGGGGAGACATTGTGACACAAGTGATGAGATTATCTCCCCAGTTTCCACAGTCTCAGGACACACAGCTTCTGCTCCATAATAAAGTGAAATTCATTCATTTTGAGCTATGGAATTACAGATCCTCTGATTTGTGGACAAATATAAATCCTTAAATATAATAGATTTTAAAATTAAAGCTGTATTAATTGGAGAATAAATTCAAAATTTGAAGAATACTCTTTGAATATTTCATCCTTTGAATAAAATATCAAGGATAAGTTGATGGATGAGAAAAGAGTGATAAAATGTAAATAATTAAATAAGTATATTGAGAAAAAAGCTGTAGTCATTTGAAAATAAAGTTAATATATCAAGAGTAAGAGTTTTTCTTTTAGCCATAATAAACTAATAAGCATATAGTTTGAGAACTGAGTAATATTTATAGTTCATTCATTCATTCATTGTCTGTAATCGCTTATCCAGTGCAGGGTCACGGTGGGACCAGAGCCTACCTGGAATCATTGGGTGCAAACTATAATTTCTGAAAGAATAATTTCACCAAATCCTCAGCTTCCTTCACTTTAACAAGAAAAGTGTGCTGCTTTAATTTTTTACCCGTCAATCACAGTACAGAGACTAGAAATGAAAACAATGACACTTCATCCCCACAAATGTATGGTTTTATTAATTCATTGCTCTGATTTTTTTCATTTAATATGATTAATTATGATTGATAAAATTGGAAACATTTTTTTAAATTTACTTTACTGTTAAATGCTAAAGGACCACCAATGGGTGATTTGTGATCTTCTTGGTGTTTACAAAATATAGCCTGTATTCTTGAATTATTCTGATAGATCAGAAGGAAAGAAAACTTGATGTCATGATTAATAAGGTCAGAAAAGAAAAGCTCGGGAACGTCCTGATAAGACTGTATGGGCAGACATGAGAGTGCTAACATCTCTGATTTGAAAAGGCAGGATGGATATCCAGATGGTTATAATGGATTTGACCTCCACCCTGCAGTGCGGACGGATTCTTCCAGAGAAACACAGGCCTGACACAGTAAATGTCTTTCATGTCGTCTTGCTGGATTTGGTCTCTTTCCAACTCTCTCTCTCTCTCTCTCTCTCTCTCTGTACCCCAAGATCATATGGCAGCTTAACTGCATAGGGGAGGTTTTTAAATTCATAGTACATAAGAGTGATTTTATTAAAGAAGTTGATTTGAGTGCACCTCTGCCTCAGGTGTATTCTGTTGGCACTGCTGGCAAATCTGTATTCACTAGGCAGACAGTGTTTCCCGTTTCTGCCTGTCTCTATGGCCAATTGGTGCTAAACCTTGTTAAGGTGGATCTCCGCTTAGAATCACATAGAATCTTCTATGTTAATCCTCCAAGGTAATCATGTCGTAATAGGCAATGGGGTTTTGTTGAAGTAGTTTTTTGCAGTTTGGCATATTTCACTTCAACACTACCCTGCTGCATGATGTATACTTTAAACAAGAGTTAATATTTACATAATTTGGGCTGCCTTAAAATAAGGAAAGCAATATTTTAGTAATTCCACAGCATTATACTCAGTCCATGAGGCAACAGGAATGTGAAATATCTGAAAAGGAGACCAAAGTCATACTGCAGTGGATCTGCTTGGTTCAGAGGCACAGGGGGTCTGGTCGGCTCAGATTTTTAAAACTTAATATAGATGGATGCCCTGTCAAATTTCTTCTTTAGCCTTAAAAAAAGAAATAGGTCAATTTTATTTGCTCCCTTTTTGCTGAGGATGGGCAAGAATTGACAGAACCCACTGAAATGTGAATCTGAGCTGTGAGATTCTCTGCTGAACTGTATGGAAGTGTATATAAAGTAAATTGAGAACTCTCTTTCAGTTTTGATGCAGGCCTGCCAAAGGTTCTTGGGCATTTGGATGTGAAGCTGGAAAGGCCTCTGGCACAGCAGAAGTGCCATGCTGCACTGCAGAGCATGAAGGGTGGGACTGCCCAAGGCATTGAAAGCCTTCTGGTAGAGTTTTATAAGATCGGCTGAGGGTTTTCTGACTTTGAGTTGAAGAAGGTCTGTCATTACCATAGTTCCAAAAAGGATTGACCATCAGAGGGGAGTATTATGGGGTTGCTCGGTTCCAGCGTTGCTGTGGCTGAATGGTTATCCTACTGTTTACAGCAGGTTCTGATACACATGTAAATAATACCAAGTGCCGAGCCGTTGTACTGACCTACTCACGTTGTACAGTGAAAACAGCACAAAAATGTAGACAACCCACCTCAAGTGGCACTGACCACACCCACAGAAGACACACAGACATGGCAACTTCCCGTTATAATATTTCCTTTTATATGCTTTTTATCTCTATTTTTACAAATTAAAAACAAGATAACAGGTTATTTCCCATTCTCCATTTGTCCATTTCAGAATGAAAAGGTCCACAGGCTCATTTGGTTCTCAGGACTTTGAGCATGTCATTAAGGAAAATACAACATGCTGTAAATGACCCATCCATAGTTCACAGCTTAATAATGCTTTATTTGAGGTTCTGTGCTCTTTCTGGAGCTTCTTTAGCTCCACACACCCACAGAGGCCATCATGGTTGACACTGAAGAACCTTCTATTTTTGGTTCCATTTCTGGTTCAGGAACCAATTTATATTGGTGGAAACGAGGCAAATGTTTACAAATTTGGTTTGCGACCAGGAACCGACCTATCCTTCATTGGTGGAAAAGGGCTAGTAGAAGCTTCCAGAATTCTGGGATTTGGGGTTCTTAATTAATTTGAAAAAGAAAAAGATTTTGATTTAGTTGAGCATTAGAATCTTTGACTTTTGGTATTGACTTGAAGCTTTTTTCTCCCAGTTTTATGGCTATGATTAAAGTACTGCAACATGAGGACACTGAGAGATGCTTTGAGGGCTCCCTTCAATGCTAGTCATGGTATATGACAAGGACCTGCTTTGTTTATTATGTTGTATTCCCTTGCCATTGAGCCACTGCCGAACAGACTTCACTCCAAACATAAGATATTGTCTTATCCCAACATGATTTTCAACAGAGTTTTTCAGGCACAGCAGGCAACTTAATTATCATGATGTATGGGCAATCAGATATTGATCACTTTGTGTCTGCTGTTCAGGATTATTGCAGTATATCTGCTGCTGGAGTATAAACTGAGGGGGAGCAAAGCTCTTGCAGTGGGGAAATGGGAAACTGATTTGCCTAGTTTGCCAGCAGGTATGATTTGGGAAAAGGGGATTTGACGTGTTTGTGTGTTTGTCTTGGGGATGAGGCTACAGACCCAGAATTCAAGTCACATTCAATTTGAGAAGAACTCAGAAGGAGTAGCTGAGTACCAGCAGTTTCTGCAGTGCCGAGCCCAGTGTAGCAATGACAGAGGATCTATTCTCCATATTACAAGTCAGTGAAGCATCATCATTTTTTTGAAGCCACAAATTTAAGTTTAAAATATTATGTAGTGTTTCTTTCATTTTAATTTTGATACAAGAAATTACTTGTTCTTTGGTGATTTAATAGACTCTGATTCTGATGTCTTACAGAGGGATGATCCTGATAAAGAAAAGTCTGATAGTCCTTTGGCAATGATTGTCTTGTGTGGATCATTCTTCTAAGATGCTGGCATGGTGCATGGTAGATTATTTGGGACTGACTCCACTGAGTTCCACAGGAAAACAATGGCTGCTGTGTATAACTCACCAACTGGCAACATTAAACATTATAAACAGTTTAAATAGTTTATGTCAAAGTTTGTAAGTGACTTGCCGGACGTGAGGAGTGTGGAGGAATGCGGCCAGCGTTATTCTAGGTACAGTAGATTGCCTGGGGCTGAATACTGTGCTTCTCCTTATGGATTTCAAGCCTGAGTGGATTGCCCTTTTTGAATATGGACTGTCAGATTTGGACTTTAAGACTGACAGACTGGAGATGTGGGCCGTGTCCCAATTGTGCACTCAATACTAATTGTAACTAGTTTTTGACTCTGTAGGATATAGTACAGTTAAATGTGTTAAAGCTGAGCGTACTAAGAAATCCACAGTGCAAATACAGGAAACGGAAAATGAGGAGCTTCTCACAACTTTGTCTCAAATAATGGCCTACTCCTAACATAGTGCATTTCACAGATTATACACACAGGGAGTGCACTAAATGTTAGACAAAGGGACCTGACGCTTATAGCAGAATATAAATGATTTTATTAGCCAATATACAATACACTATTTTAGTGCAGAAATCATTATTTTATGACCTACACTGTGCACTATGCAGTGTGGAGGGAAATATTTGGGGTTCAGCTTTTGAGGGAAAAAATGGCAAACATCTTTAAAACTGCAGCTAGGTATGAAGTATGTTGACATAGTCATAGTTTATTATGTCCTGTCAGTAAGAAACAGTGTAAATATATTTTGTACTAGCCTGGCAAACTCATACTATTATATAGATTAGTACATACTATATACTGTGTAGTATTATTGTGCAGTACACAAGTAGGATGCAGCCATGCAATTCCCTGTTCTGGCAGCTGGAGGAGCCTTTGATTAAACACTTGGGCAAAATGAGTGATGTTGTACTTGTCCTCACTCAACTACCATGTGCGTCTAATACGGTGAAGCTTCAGTATGTATTGAAGGTGCTGAGAGGTGCTTGTATAAGCCTGAGGTCCTAACACTGATTGTAGTGATGGAGCTATGGGTGAAATGGCTGAATCAGGAGGCGTGGCCCTGATTAGGGGACTACTTACGTGGAAGTGCAGTGCACAAAAAGGAGGATACATTATCAAGACATGTCTCACTCCTTGCCATTACTGGACCTTAATGGACTGCAGGAGCATGACCTCACAACAGTTTGAGGGCAGATACTTTGCAAGTGCTGTGTCAAGGTTTTAAATTAATCAGTTTGAAACAGGAGGGCTCATTCTCCTCACTTCTTTTCTTCCTGTTGGTCTCTCACTCTATGTTGATCTTTTTCTTTCTCCTCTTTCTCCCTCTCTCTCTGGTGATCTTTTCTTCTCCCTCTTTTTTTTTACTCTTTCTTGATTTATTCTCTCTACTCCCTTGTTCTTTGATCTTTCTTCTCTCTCTCTTTCTCTCTCTCTCTCTCTCTCTCTCTCTCTCTCTGTGTTGATCTGTCTATCTCACTCTTGATCTCCTCTCCCTCTTTCCCTCTCCTCCCGTTTGATGAAAGGGAAGCCAGGGGGCTTATAAGAGTCATGTGTCAGCAGTGGCATAATGACAGCTCCCTCACACAGTCGACCCTCATGCTCTCCGCACTGTGATGCGTGACCATCTGGGACACACTCAGATACGCGTATCAATAACAGAATATTGGTCTCCAAAACTTCCTGTTGAGGGTTTATCATACATACACACAAACACAAACACACACAACTAAATCTTCAATCTGAATTGTAAGGACATTACAAAGACCTTCATTCATTTTGTGGAGGCTTAACATTAACATTTTATACATATTACTAGTTTAACCACATTTTAACCTCATCTCGACTTTAAAACGTATCTTCACTTTAAAAATGTAATTATTTACACTGTGGAGACCAGCTCGTGGTCCCCACAAGGAAGACTCATCCCCACATTGTGAGTGTCTAATTAAACAGGTTTTGGTCTCTACAATTTGACACATTCCAACTACACACACACACACACACACACACACACACGCGCACGCACATTATGACTCAATGTTCAGAATGCCCAAAGTGCTGCTGTATCAAAATGAGTCGTGTGAGATGGGAATTCCTCTCTGATGCTGTCGTCTGTCACTCATTCTCACTGAGACTGTCACAGTGGAGTCTCATGATACTATGATTAAAGACTGACCTAGCAAGCTGCCTTTCTACTGATAATAACTGTCTACATTATCAAGTCATAAATCAAACTCTATACAATAATATTTTTATGGAATGGAAAACTAACAAACCCTTGGTTGTGCCATAAAACAAAACAAAATATTTTTTAAATAGTGCCTTGGTTGTCCATGTAGTGCAGCAGTCTAAGACCTAGCCCTGTTGTCATGAGATGATAGCTTCACCCCTACTAATGCCAAGGTCAGAATCACACTACACAATATTTTTAAATCTGTGCTGCATTTTGGTAAAGAGACAAAACATTACACTTTTGAAACTGACTAATCATAGTGAGTTCTTATGTCATGGTGAAGGCAGGGCAAGAACTGTCAAACATGGCTACAACCAGTTCTCTGTCCTTCTGTTGATCACCATCAATGAACAACAGGAGATATCAGACTTCAGATATGCTACATTTTTCATAGAAAAAAAAGAAAAAACATTACACGCCCTGCTATAGCAGCACCAGAGGTATGTTTTGCCTCCAGCCAGAGGATTGTGATCAACCAGTAAATGCAGGTAATCTGTTCTTGTTCATGGAACCAAGCTATTATTGACAGTTAGCAATCCACAGTTTGTCATAGAACCAAAGAATTAAGCTGCTAATTTCCTCTGAGTATTAAAACTTGGTTGATGTTGTGGGGCATGTAGATTTATCTTTGTGGAAGAATTTTATTTATCCAGCTTGTCAGCCAATGAATTGTATCTACATTCATTGTTCATTTCATCAGCTCCACTGACGACACAGTAGCTGTTTGTAATTCTAAAATTACAGATGTATTCCCCATGTTTCCTTGCATACTTTCAGCCTGTTTCACCCTGTTCTTCACTGGTCAGGACCCCAACAAGACGACCAAAGAGCAGGTATGATTTGGGTGATGGATCATTGTTACAGCTCTGTAGTGACATATTGGTGATATGTCACTGTGTGTTGTTCTGGTACGAGTGGATCAGACACAGCAGTGCTACCAGAGTTTTAAAGCCCTCTATGTCTCTGCTGGAATTAGAATAGTCAACATCCGAAAATATCCAGCTTACAGCTTCTTGTGTCCACTGATTAGGGACTAGAGTATGACCAACACAAACTGTGCAGCAACAAACGCCCTACACTCTGTGACTTTACATCTACACAGGGTACCAACGAGGTATGTAAGTCTAACAGAGTGGACAGTGAGTGAACACAGTGTTTAAAATTTCCAGCTGTGTTCCTGCTGTGTCTGATCCAACTCATACAAACACATTACACTAACACATCAAATGTATGTAACTATGTAAGTGTAATATAATAAATAGTCATTTTATTAGATACATGATCTTACTAAAATTTATCCAGAGATGAATCAGCTTTAAATTATTAAGAATTTCTTTATTTAAACTTTTTTTGTGTGTGTGTGTGTGTGTGTGTGTGTGTGTGTGTGTGTGTGTGTGTGTGTGTGTGTGTGTGGATGTGGGGTTTTTGTACAAGCTCAAAAAACTGGTAAAAAATAAAGCAGGCTGCAATTTCTGGGTGCTTTTTTTTCATTTCATAATGAAAGGGTTTTACAGCTCGGTGGAAGTCTTTAAGGTCTGACTCATGGCTACAGCAGAGGCACAAAGCAGCAACAGCTCCAAATCTGCACTCGGCGGAATGCTTTAATGACCTCACTCAGTGTCCTCACCTCAGTCTCCACACAAAAACACACACACTTCTCTCAACAGCTCTCTCCTTTCTCTCCTCATTCACTCCATCTTTCCCTTTCGCTCTCTGCATTGGGAATAGTATGCCTCAGGTCAGACCCAAAGCACATAAAAAGACACTTACATTCTCTCTCCGTCTTCCAATTTCTTTTTTCTGTCTCTCCCCAATATTTCTCTCTCTCTCTGTCTCTCTCTCTCTCTCTCTCTTTCTCGTTATATGGAGATCACAGTACTATGTGAGGTTGAAATGGAGTGTGTGTGCTGAGTGTATTTGTGTGCATTGGGATTTATTTATTTATTATCCTTTTTTTTACATATATTAATTAATTAATTTTTTTTATTTTATATTATTTTGGATATAAAGCCCAGTCTGCAGTACATTTGTTTGGACCCATGGGCTGGAAATAGTGTAATGAATGTTGCAGCATATTTTCGCATAACAATGAACAGGCAGCCAAAACCAAGCTGCAAGTACACATCCATGTTCAGTCAGAGACTAAAAATAATCAGTGCTCAGCTTGAAGGTCAGTAACTGGAATATAAAAAGAAACAGGGGAAAAGCACAAAGATTTTCAGTCCCTCCCTCCTGTTTTATCCTTTGTTGTGCTCTCTCCCTCTCTAATCTGTCTCTGTTTTCTCTCTCCCTTCTTCAGTTTTACAGTGGCAGCATTGAAGCGAGCACATCAGAACAGATTCATTTAGTACAGTAGCGAGTGAGCTGAACACTCCAACAGAGAAGTGTTATCTACTGCCTCACTCACCAGATTGCCTTCCTAATTTAAATCTGCTCCCCCACTATGCCCAAAAATGCTCCATGACAGACAGTAATCACCTAATCTTTCTTTCTCTCTTTCTTCCTCGCCATCTCATCGCCCATGTCCCTTTCTATCACCCGCTCTCTTATCTTGCCTCCTCCTTCTCTTGCTTGTCTTTTCTCCTTCTTGCATTCCTCCTCCGTTCCCTATCTCCAGCACCACACTCCATCTTATCAGCTTCTCTCAGTGATTTTACTAATACAGCATTGTTGAACAGAAGTTGCATTCTGCAAGAATGGATAGATAGATGGAATGGTGCATGGATAGAATGGATGATACATTCTTTTTTCAGAAAAAAGAAAAGAGGAAAAAGAAATTCATCTATGAAAAATGAGAAATTCATCTATTCATCTCTGAATGATCTTATATTATTTAAGTATTTTAACTTGGTATATTTCAGGGTCAGGATGGCCAAAGGGCAAGCAAAGTCATCCAGATATCTCTGTCCCCTACAAGTTTAAATACTTGCTTATGCAGGATCCCCAGGCATTTCCAGGACAGAAGACATGCTCCCTCCTGTGAGCCATGGATCAGCCTGGGGCCTCCTTCAAGTTGGCCTCTCCTTTATGTCTCCCCACCCTCATGGGGACACAAACAATATGGACAAATGTGTTGGGACACCTACACATTACATTTACAGTGGCTTTTATAATATCACATTTTAAATTCACAAGCATTTATATGGGGATGGTTACCCCTTTGCAGCTCTATCAGTAGATCTGGAACTAAGTCAGTGAACACCATGTACCTCAGCACTCAGTGTCCCTGCTCTGTAACTTTATGTGGTCTGCCACTTTGTGGTCGAGTTGCTGTGGTTCCCAAATGAAATTCCCTAATTATCACCACTCACAGTTGATCATGGATAATCTAGGAGGGAAGATATGTCAGAAACTCATTTGTTGCAATAGTGGCATCCAATTTAGAGTACTACACTCAAAAACAGTGAGTTCTTTGGAGTGCCCATTCTTGTAAAAATATGTGTTAAGCCAGTCTGCATGTCTAGATGCTTCATTTCAAACACCTGTAGCAATGGGACTGAATTCATTCAGTCATTGCCTGTAACTACTTAGGTTGCGTGAATCACCAATCGACCTATGAACATGTTTTTGGACTGTGGGAGAAAACCGAAACACCCAGAGGAAACCCATGGAGACACAGGGAGAACACACCAAACTCCTCACAGCACTGAGTTGACTGATTAGGTCGGTGACGGAGGGCCAGCCAACGTATCTACAGAGAGTGAGACTCCTGTGCTCCTTTGGACTCTCTACCAAGGATGGGTGAGATATTATCAGGATTTAACAGATATTGCAGAGATTCAGATTTGGAAGTTTTGACTAACAACAGATTGGGCAATCTCTGTCAATCACTCTGTCATGTTGAGTCACGGCAGTTTTCAGTTGTTTTTTTCCCACGTTTAAGAGATATATAGTTACAATTATTTCATTAAACTTTTACTCATATATTTTTTATAGTATTCTGTAAGTAGCTAATCCCTTAACTTTGGTTTGCCAGATTTCACCATATGCTCGCTGCTACCTGGATCCAAGGGATGGAACACCATTCAGTATAATTCTGGTCAGTATGAAAACTCAGTTGGTGTGCATTCTTCCCAATCACTTTAAGTAACTAACACGGCTAATCTGATGTTTACACACTCATTCACACACTGACGGCCTGCTGCCATGCTTCTGTCAGCCCGCTCCTACGCTGCTGATGGCCCGCTGCTAAGCTGCTGTCGGCCCACTGCTACGCTGTTGATGGCCCGGTGCTACGATACGCTGCTGTCGACCTGGTGCTATGCTGCTGAAGGCCCGCTGCTACCCTGCTGTTGGCCTGGTGCTGTGCAGCTGATGGCCCGCCGCTACGCTGCTTCTCTGCACTACACTCGATATACATACCAAATAGCAGGTTTTGCCCGATCTTTCTGGGCAAACTGGCACCATCTGCAGGAAAAGATCAAAGAACTGGAGTGACGTATCCCATTACTTCGTCAAATCCAGAAAGACGAGACCCTGATAGATTCCACACTAGCTATGAACATAGGGGCCCCCACAGAAAACGCATTGGACAATGCCCCTGATTCATTTCACACTTGTTCAGAGAACACCACTCATCTTAACTGTGGTCAATTTCCAACTGCCACCAGCTCGACCCCCTCACAGACCCAGCAGTTGTCACTTGTTTGTACAAGCAACAAGCTATCTAGCAGTCGCACCTCTACAAAACTCCTTCCATATCACATTGCCCCACAAAATAGATTTGACATCTTGGATATTGAAGAGTTTTCTCTGCTTGAGAGGTAAACATATCTCCCTCCATCTGTGCCCTCCAATCACAGACAGGTAGAGAAGTGCCCTGTCACCATGTGACCCCCTCGACATGGGTCCCCCGATATGGGACTGAAGTCCAGTCTCACCAACACATCCCTCAGACTCACCTCCTAGGTCCACTAGCCAGTCCAGTATCCAACAGAACCACAAACAATTAGCAGCATCATCAGTGATGATCATCAGTGACTCTATCATCCGGCATGTGAGGTCAAAAACAACCCTGACCTTCTGCTTTTCTGGCGCAAATGTATATGACATTATACTTGTATTACCTGACTTACTTGAATGTCATGAGTCTGTCCAAAACATCATAATACATGCTGGGAAAAATAACATCCCATTGAGAGAATCTGAAATTATGAAGTGAAATTTCATCAGACTTTTCTATTTACTGGCAGACTGTGATAAAGACATCTTTATCTCTGGTCCCATTTCTACACTTAGACGAGGAAACAAATCATTCAGCAGACTGCTGAGCCTGCACTCGTGGCTAATGTCTAAATGCAGCTGCTTCTCCTTCGGGTTTATTGAAAATTTTTGTCTTTTTTGGGGGGGCAAAATGAACTTTTTAACAAGGACGGTCCAGCCGATTCTGCACACTCTGCTAAGTCAGCGAGAGCACGCCAATCTGACCCTGATTGGAAAAGGGCAGACCGGCAAACACAGGTAAGCCTATTAAAACTATTTTTAACGATTATGTCTTTTACATAATGTCTTTCACGTGATAATGTCTTTCACAATTCGTCATAGAAGCTTAGAGTCATTTTCCAATCAGGGTTAGGGTGTGCAGAATCAGCTGGGTGGGCTTAACTTCAGCAGCCAATGACTGTCTAGATCCCAACCCCTGTCAAAAGTGAGAAGCGAGAAACTTCAGAAGGCGAAAGCGAGACTGAGAAAAGTCCAACTGAGAAAAGATGGAATGAAAGGGAAAATGGATTCTTCAAAATAGTCTATTATATACATAAATATTCTGTTTACAAACCTGTTTTCATAACTCTCAATATTAATGAGTTTTCTCAATTATAAAATGATATTTATTGGTTATGGATATTTATGTTTTTTTTTTGGTTCTCAGAACTATAGAACCTATTTTAATGTCATAGGTTTGCACCCAAACCACCTTGGATCAAAGATGCTATCCTCTGCTTCCACATCATGACTTAATATTGTCACAAAAAACTGCAGTAGGACTTTCTGCTGAAACATTCACTACTATTCCAACTTTGATCAACCACAGAAGAAAAAGATTACCAACTCGAGTCCCAAAGCATTCCAACTTTATTTTAGTGAAACCCTCAGTTCATATAAGGTCAGACACAAATGATGGCACTTTTGAGTACAAGATGACTGACAAAGAAGAGTTTTTAATTAACGATTTTATTTAAAAATATAATGTACATTTTATGTTTCTTGTGGAAATTGGCTCAAGAGTGAGGATACAGTAGCTCTCATTGAAACTTGCCCTCCCAACTTTACATCCTTTCAATCAGCAAGACCAGACAAACGTGAGGGTGGAGCAACTGCTATCTTCTCCGAGCAGTTTAGCTGCACCAAGATTGAGTCCTTCGAGTATTTGGCTATTGTATTAAGGTCGGAGTTGGATGTGATTATTTTAACATTTTATAGACCACCCAAGGCAGTCTCAGGATTTCTCCCTGAATTCTCTGAACTTATGTCAATTATTCTAGCCAGATACAACCATATAATTCTGGTTGAAGATATGAATATCCATATTAATAACAGCACTGACTCAAAGGCTATGGAATTTCTAAATATCTTAGATAGCCTAAGATTAACAAAACATTTTACTGTTTACAAAACATTACTGCCACCCATAAATTAGGCAATACACTTGACCTAGTAATCTGTCACGTGATAGTCATCAGCAATGTTTCAGTGGCTGACATTATGGTTTCCGACCATTAGTGTGTGGTCTTCGAGCCTTTGCTAAGCCCATCTACTAAAGAAAAAGGTGCACAAAATGTTCAGAACTTATAAACTCTATAGATCTGTGTAATACACACGCTTTATTAAATGGAATGGTTGATGCATTTAACCTAAGTAACATATTGGACAGTGCTGCACTGGTTAAGATAAAAAAGAGGACATGCAATACAATATCACCATGGACAAACCAAGTACTTAAGAGATTGTGTAGAACTGCTGAACGGTCTTGGAGGAAAACAAAACTGGAGATCTATTGTAGCATTCTGAAACAGCATATTTCCATCTATAATAATGCTATCTGCAGTGCAAGAAGGACATATTTTTAAAATGTTATTACTGAGAATTGGGGTAACTCCAGGGTTCTGTTTTCAACTATAAACCGATTAATAAAACCTGCTCCAGTCTGTGACATTTCCAGCTTAGCATCAGCCGCAAAGTGTGAATAACTCAACATTTCTTTAACAATAAAATAACAACTATTAGAGCTAGGATAGTCAGAAAATAGCAGTAACCCATGTGAACTACCCTGCAATAAGCCAGCAATATTGAGCAATTTTAGTGTCAATTCTGAGGAAGATCTATGCAAGATAGTAAGACAAACCATCAACTTGCTTACCTGACCCTGTCTCTGCTTCTCTCCTTAAAATAATTAATGCATCTCTTGAAACTAGTAAGTAACACTTTTGAAACTGCTGTGCCCAAACCACTATTAAAGAAGCCAAATCTAGACCACAGCGTGCTGAGTAATTACAATCCTATATTGAGCTTACCTTTTATGAGTAAGATACTAGAAAAAGTAGTTTTTAACCAGCTAAATAGCTTTAAACATCTGTTTTTAACTCTGAGAAACTGATCCATGCTTTTATTTCAAGTAAACTGGACTACTGTAAATTTCTGTTTACTGGTCTTCACAAATATCAACTGAGATACTTCAACTTATCCACAACTCTGCTGCCAGACTTTTAACCAGAACCGGGAAGAGAGAGCACATTTCTCTGACTCTATCTACACTGCACTGGCTTCCTGTATCTTATAGAGTTGATTTTAACGTCTTTTTACTTGTATATAAAGCTCTGCATGGTTTAGCACCCTCGTACATCACATAGTCTTTGTCAAGAGCCCTTGGGTCCTATACAGCCAGTCTGTTAAATATCCCCCCAAAACAAAACTGAGGAAGCAGCCTTCATCACCTATGCCCCCAAACTCACACATTTTACTATACAATATTAGAGATGCAGGCCCAGTGGTTATTTTTAAACGACGACTTAAAACATTCCTCTTTATTAGAGCTTATAATTAGTCAGACATCTTACACTCATAATACATCTCATGTTACTATCATTTACTTATTTGGTTTTATTTAATTAATTTATTTTATTTTATCTTATTCTATTATCGATTCTTCCTATGAAGCTCGTTTATCTATTCTGTTTATTATGATTCTTATTTTCTTAATGTTTATGCTTTTTTTGTTTGTTTTTATTTCCTCTAGATTTGAGTGATCTGTTTTGTCTTTCATTATGTTCTGATTTGTATTTTTATTTATTTTTTTTTAAATCAGATGTATTTACTTGCTACATTTTGCATATCGATTATGTTTTGTTTTTACTTTCTATTTTATTTCTGTACTGTACTGCACTTTGAGCTGCAATTATAATGTATGAAAGGTGCAGTATAAATGTAGTATATTATTATTATTATTCAAACAATGTTTTTTTAAAACGTTCCTCCCTCCTTCAAGATGTATCAACAGAAGGGAAATGTCCTAGGTTTTAAATTGGAAAATCACATATTGGGACCTGTTATAGAGAGGCGTCTCTTATGAAAAACTCAGTGGGTCAAAGTCTGTATGGGGAGCATTCAAATTAAACTACAGTGAACTACACTAAATAGGACTGACCTCATGCTACAGTGACATGTTTTAAATCACAAAAAAAATAAATGTAGGTATATGATATGGATTAGGAAGACATGACAGAGAGAATGTGAATGAAAGCTCATTTAATAATGCTAGACGCTGAAGTGTACCTCAGGGTTCACTGTGTGACTGTGTTTACTATATGATTAGCTGTGTATCAGCACTGACACACTTAACATACCATCTTCACCCGTGTAAGTTTAATTTCTTGTTGGCTCCTTTCAGTGTGGTGCCAGCCATATCATGCCCCACGACTCAGAAGTGAAAGTGCATTGAACATACCCGCAGAGTTTTCAGCTGCTTGCAGTGAACCACAAAAGATATTTCACATCTGATTGCGTCAATCGATTTCTGAATCTGGTCTTTGATATGCAAGATGGCAGCCATGTTCCAGACATAGCCTAAAAGATAGGCCCCCTCGCCCATTACTTGCTGGGGTATTGATATATCATTTTTCCTTTCGTTTTTAAATAAAACTGTGTCCTGACATTTCTGACTCTGTATATGTATGTATGTATGTAAAAGCTCTAACTGATTATGACTGATTATGTCACACACTGCTCCACAGTGATATCTTTTCGGGCCAAGATTTACCAGCCTCTAATGTAGGGACACCCTTGCTATTAATAGACATGTTTACAACAGATTAAAACTGTTTTCAGTATGTGTGGAAAAACATTCAAATGTAGTATTACTGATTTACTGTTTCCCATTCACTGTCCATGAATAATCCACTGGCAATGACAAAAACTAGGAATCCCATCAGTGTTAAATCTTTAGAGAAGGCGAAGGGCTTACATTAGGTATGCACCCACATTCTTTTATGAAATCTAGGGATTGTAATGTTTGAGGATTATTTTGTTAGAGAATACACACCAAACCTTGAAAAACTGAGATCTTTTCTCTGTCTGAGGCAATCCAATTGGTATAGTTTATAAATAGAGCTCTGTAGGACCATACACATGGCTCAAGGATTAACATATTAACATATGAACACAAGGGACATATTCAGGGATGTTTACCCAATTATTGCAGTTTTTCATAAATACCTATTAAAATGATTTTTAATATGTATTAAAAACTTCCTGTTCATTTTTGTACAAATTCAGGCTCTTATGCTCCCTTTGGATCATCAAATACAGGCTGGAGTTCACAATCCTTTCTCTCTGGATTCCTAAATCATACGAATGGTAACCCTGTTACTCCACTCAGAGGACACTGAACTGAATAAAGATTTTGACTCTGTAATCTGCTACTGCTGTAAACACTGTTCTTTGCAAAATATTTTGCTATTCCTAGTACCTAGTTTACATCAGAGTTTCCAGCAGTGCTTTACAGTTAGGGCGGCCACATTGACAATGTCCCAGACAGCGAGTATATATCGGTCCACTGGCATTAAAAGGCTGGCCCACCACTGACTATAAACCACTGCTGGTCCGCCATTGAACCACTCAAATTACTGTCCTGTACAGGATATAACTAATTTTTAATCTCCTCAAACAGATTGTACATTCACAGAGACCTTTATTCTGATAAACAAACTAATACAAATATTACCAACCACAATGAGAGATATAATAATGATATAATAATGAGTATAAGCCTGATATAGAATGATTATGCTAAAAATGTTGATGCTGTGCTGGATTATAATTATTTACTAATCTACAATAAAATAACCTAATGAAGGGAAAAAAATGTAAATTGGACTGTGAATGGAAAAGGGCTAAAATGTGGCATTTTGTCTAAAATTCTGTTTAATCACTAGCGATCCGCCCAGAAAACACTGTGCATAACACTAGTGGGTCTCCAACTTTGCACTCAGTGGGCCAATAGTGGTCCGTCGTCTCCTTGCTATCAGGGTTCAGGCAATTCGTTCAGTTTCTTATCAAGTCTTCCGATTGCGCATGAGTCAGCTCTACACTCAACCTATTGTCTAAGTTCCTCAAATTATCAAAACACCACACAGAGCACGTAATTCATGAAACAGTGAATTTTTATAACACAGAATAATGACTCGGTTCGTTTATTGAGCTTTGATTTGCAATTTATATAGTAGATTATCGTAAAGTGAAAATTACAAATGGCAATTTGTATTGAAATGGTGACACGATGGCACAACAACTCCAGGGTCCTGGGGTTGTGGGTTCAAGCCCCTCTCAAGGTGACTGTCTGTGAGAAGATTGATGTGCTACCAGCATGTGCATGGGTACATTGGTAGGTGGATTGGCTACTCAGAAATTGTCCATAGGTGTGAATGTGTGAGTGTGTGTTGCCTTGCAAAGGACTGATGGCCTCTCCAGGGTGTCTTCCAACCCTGCACCCAGTGATTCTGTGTAATCACTGATTGCAGTGATTCCAGTTTCATTGGAACTAAGGAGCCAACTCCTGAAAAACAACCTCACACCATAATCCTCCCTCCACCAAACTTTGCATTGCAGTCAGACAAGTACCCATCTCCTTGCAACTGCCCAACCCTCTATGTAGTGGTCTTGAGGTAATCTAAAGGCCCCATGAAGTTTGAAGGCCTGTAGTGATTGAGTCTTCAGAAAGTTGGTGACTTCTGCGCACTGAAAATTTGGACACTTTTTTTATTCCATCAAATGAAAGGATGTTTGATGGTGACTTTATTTTGTAAGATTATAATGCATTTTGCCATAAGGCACAGTGTTGGAGCCATGATTCCTATCAATCCACTTTGGCCATCACTAATTATTCAAAGGTGACAGCTATGCGATCATATATTATTCCTGTATAAAGTTCACTGAAGCCATGAACAATGAGTATATGTCTTTTGACTGGACAGTGATATGTGAATATCAGTAAAAGCAAAAGTAATGTGATAAAGCGAGGGTATGTCCACAATTAAGTTAATAACTGTGTCATTTAATTAACCTCCTAAGAGACAATAGTTTATACTCGAATTTCTAAATATGCAGTACTACTGAAGGCAGGCTATCTGATGCAGGCAAATAAGTAGCAAAAACTTTAACTTTGCATTACGGCTATATTTATTTCTGCTGAATTTAACAAAGAATATGAACAGACAAAATACAGCAGAGAGACTGTCGGTTTAAAAGACTATGAAAACGTACAGTATTGTCTAAATGTATACTCCTGTCAAAGGAGAGAGAAAAAAGTAATTAAAAAAAACTGTGGAACAAGAGACGAGAGTTAAAAAATGATTTAAAAATATAAATAATATGGTTCCTATCAACCATGAGGTAAACCAGTGGAAGATATATATATATATATATATATATATATGTTTATTTATTATTATTATTTTTTTCAACAAAATATTTAAATAGTTAAATCTGTTAATCATTAGGCACTCTGACAGTGTTTTACCATGATGATATCTGGAAATTTTTCCAGTTTTCATTAAAGACATGAAGCCCTAAAGTTACATGGGCCATGTTAAGCCATGCATAAAGCTCTCAACGTGTCAGGTTACGGAAGAGTACAGAGTTGACGGAAAGGCTGTGTGATGTTCTGGCCTCATCCTTATCTTTCTCTATTTGCTTCTCGGGTGTTTCAAACTCTCACATTCAATCTTGCACTCTGTGTATGGATAATGCATAGAAGGGGAAGTTGTTTAAAAAAACTGCCAAAAATTGCCATAAGCCTCAATATCTTCATAAACCTTTTCCCAATAACCATGCTTCTAAAAACATTTGAATAAATCATCTTGCCAAAATGTTATCGGAAAAACAGGCTTGTAACCCAGTGCCATTTTTATAGATTTACATTTACATTTGTGGCATTTGGCAGAGATTCAACAGCGACTTATGCTTCTCGGTTTAGAGCCGTAAGTCAAGGTAATGTGAGGAGTCTTGCAGAAGGACTCTTGTTGCTGTTGCATGGTGTGTTTACCTAAGGAGGTAATTTAACCATAGTCTTTCTCATATAAAGGTCATGAAGTTCTCCGCTATGCTACGGCAACTACAGATACAGTGCAGCAAGTGCTAGGGAGCTCCAGATTACAGAGGATTAGTGTCTGCACTAGTGGAGCCGTGTAGTCAGGGTGTTAATTGGGGACTGACATTTAAAATCCTTGCAATATGTTAGCAGCAGGTAATCCCAGTTACTCTTCTTCAGTAATGTTGAGCAACGTCATCCAATTTCAAAAACCATCTCACTGGTTCGCTTTCAGATTAAACTATTTAAAAGATTGATGACCAAGGATCCAGTGTCAGATTAGTGATCTCCAACTTTGCAGCAGCAGTGCCACTGCTATCAAGCCTCATGGATATAAAGAACATTAAATATGACAGCGGTCATAGTGCAACATCATCATGCATTTTCTCATCTCAGCACATATCATCTAAAGTGACACACAGATCTTATGGAACTAATATTAGAACATCAGGCTTGTCATTAGTCACAAGCTGCTTGTGCTCTCTGTTGACTGTTCATTTACTAAAATAGGTTGGATGTTGCTACTCCAATTCATTCTAAAGACATTGGATGGAGCTTCTTCACTCCAGAGAATGCAGGGGGATGTATACCAACCCACTTGGCAGAGGCTTGACAATGAGGATGGTAATTTTAGGCACAGGTGCAGATGCCTGAAAGCATCCCCTGTGCATCTGGGCATGCACGACTGAACATCTATGTCCACAGTGGTTGGACCTCAAAAGTAGCTGAATTCATTCATTATAAGAGGTGGATGTATGGACAAAGTAATTACAAATTGTGACATAAAAATAATAAATTTAATCAATCAACCAGAACATATATTAAAGCGATTTTGCCTCTGAAACTACTGGGAAAAGGTCTTCATCAAGAAGTTATAAATATTGAGTGTGAGATAAATATTGTGAAAAGTGACCACAATGAAATTAGTGGAAAAGTGTCAGGATGTGGAAAACTGTGGATGTGTATGGTGTATTTTTAAGCAGTTGTCATATATACACCATTCAGTCATAACATTATGACCTCCTCCTTTTTATACACTCACTGTCCATTCTCTCAGCTCGATTGACAAGAGAATTTGTAGTTCTACAACTGCAGACTTTAGTCCAGCTCTTGCTCTGCATGCATTGTTTGCTCACATTCAAACTGTACTTTAATGGTCAGGACCCCCAAAGCGCTGGTATGTATATTTGGTTGTGGATCATTCTCACTGACGAGGTTGGAGTGTGTTTGTGTGTGTTGTAGTGATAGGAGTGGATCAGGCACAGCAGGGCTGTTTGAGATTTTAAAGCCCCCACTGCTGAACTGAAGGACTACAGGACCAACACAATCTGTGCAACAGATGAGCTACTGTCTCTGACTTTACATCTACAATGTTGATCAATGAGGTAGATGTATCTAACAGAGTGGAGAGTGGACACAGTGTTTAAACACTTAAGCAGCACTGCTGTGTCTGATCCAATTGTATCAGTGTAATACACACTAACACACCACTACCATGTCAGTGTTCCAATGCTGAGAATGATCCACCACCCAATCATACCAGATTTCAGGGGGTCCTGACCAATGAAGAACAAGGTGAAAGGGAGCAAACAAAGTATGCAGAGCAAGAGATGGGATGGACTACTGTCTGTAATGGTGCTCCTGTGTGGTCACTGGAGGACTACAGTTCTTCACAGGGCAACACAGACATACACACTCACATTCACTCACACCTACGGACACTTTTGAGTCGCCAATCCACCTGCAACGTGTGTTTTTGGACTGTGGGAGGAAACCAGAACACCCGGAGGAAACCCACGCGGACAACACACCAACTCCTCACAGACAGTCACCCGGAGCGGGAATCGAACCCACAACCTCCAGGTCCCTGGAGCTGTGTGACTGCGACACCTACCTGCTGCACCACCGTGCTGCCCCTCAGGCCAATGTCAATAATCTAAATAACAAATAGATTATACTGATACTATATAATTCCAGTATACTTGTGCATCATTAATATCAATATTTTGTAATATATCCCATCACAAGTTAAGGCAAAATATGCCAGCCATAATAATAGGGCAAGTGTGTTTGGCCACAAAGCCTCAAATTGCCAAATGGAATGTGCTAAGACCTTGACTCTCCATTTGTTTTATATCTGTTGCATGAGAACAGTAGCAGAGTCTTTAACTGCTGCTCTGTGGGGAGAAACATTCCCTGTGTTCTGTGCTCAGCATGTGTTTGGGAATTTTATGTCAGCCCTGCAGTTTGTGTGGGACAATCAAGAGCCAGACACTTTACTTTGCCTGTCAGAGATAGCCAGTTAAATAAGTCAAGAAGGAGAACTAGATTCTCTGCTATTCTGTATCTCCAGTTATTGGAGAAAAGTGAGTTCACATTCAGGCCTGCAGCATGAAGACAGTAATGAATGTGTGTTTTGACTTTATGTCTGGCTTCAGCTCTGGCTGTCTCTCACAGAATGTAGGTGGTCCAGGGCAAGTTTCTGATCCAAAAGTTTCTCACTCAAAACAAAAACATGTCACCTGCTGTAACATCTGTCTGGACAGTATCTAAGGGTGGAAAGGCAGAACAAGAAATAATAATAATAATAATTATAAAAAAAACATATATATATCATAATCAAAATACTTGGTCCAAATTCCAAACCCTAAGGTAATTCACCATTTTAGTCATTTTTGTCTGGATTTAGACTTAATCTGGGTCTCAAAAAACAGCATGAGGTGTAAAGAGCCCATGTAATTGTACCCATGAACTGAGCTTTTTTTTGAAGTGCTGTGTGATGGAAATGTGTTTTCATTGTTGTGACTTTTGTTATTAAAATTTATATTATTTACAGTATATACATAGTTCATAATTCAAAACGTAACATTTTGGGCTCAGTCCTCATTTCTGTGAAGAGTCTAGTGTGCTCTCCTCATTTATGCATGGGTTCCTCTAAATGCTCCATTTTCTTCCCACAGACCAAAAACGCATTTTGGTAGGTGGACTGGCTCTGCAAAATTGTACACAGGTGTGAGTGTTTGAGTGACTTTGTAAGAGTGTGGTGCTTACTGATGGCACTCTGTCTAAGGTATTTTCCTGCCTTGTGCTCAGTGATTCTAAATAGACATTGGATCAACTGATCAGGATTAAATATTTAAAGAATAATTAACTAATTAATTCACTCTAGAATCTCCATGTTTCATGCATGGAAATTAAGCTGCAAAGGCGGACTGATGTCACATAACATCACTGTCCAATGGAAAACTTGTATCTCCAAAATAGTAACTATAAACGAAGGGGGAAAAACTCTTAATTTCACTGGAAGGATAATATAAATGATTTAATTTGCAGTTAATTTTAGAACATTTCTATCGGTCCATTCATTGTGAAATGGTCACACAATGTGAAGGACAGCTGTGTTCAAATAATGTAGTAAACAAAAAATTGACAAAAATAGAGATACATGTTTTTATTCGGACAGACATTCCTTTGCAAATCTATTCTGCCCAGAGTAGTTTTCACTTCACACATGCCGAGAAGTTTTTCAGCCTGGAGTACCCTTTAAATAAGACACAATGCAAATGCAATCAGAAGCCAGTCAGAACAAAGCCTATTCACATGTATTAATCTTTTTTAAAAAATCATGTTTAATTCTAAGGCATAAAGAGACATTAATCATGATTTATTCAGAGATATTAACCATGACTCCTTTTGGATCATAAAACCACCGAATTCTCAGAAGGTGTCATTTAGGAAAAAGTAATAAAAGAAAAATGTATGATATGAGCCCTTTAATGCCATTATAGAGCACGTATGATAACATAGTAACCATTAAAGAAATCTCTTTGTGTGTCCTATATGTATAAAGATAGTGAGACTCAAGATATTTAGAGAAATGTGTGACCCTGATGCACACACTAAAAACAAGTGAAATATGCATAGAATTATAAAAGTGATTGTGTAAGTTTAGCTGCAAAGGTAGTTTTGATCAAAGGAATGTAGTCACATGCTCAGTGTACAGTGAAGATGAAATGTCTATGGGCATTCTACTGAAAAACAATTACAACCAGCCCAACAGCAAGAAGTCACTGCTTATCCCCAGTGCAGAGCAGTGTGAGAATCAATAACACTGCATGCCTTACTGGAGATGAGGAAGGCACCCACTCAGACGCACTCTTTAAGTTGTTGCTCTGAATTGTACAGAATCAAATTTGAGCATACACATGGAGAGGTCAAGCATTCAAATGGCATGTTTTCTGCCCTCTGGCTTTTAGCTTAGCTTGGCAGAGCATCAAAATGGCAGACAATTACGGTATGCCACTTTAGAACAAACAATAGCTGTATTCAGCTGAGTGTTTTCATAAGTGGCACTAACGAGCAAATGAGGCTTACATTGGCATTGAGAAAAGAGCCAGTTGGTATTTTGTGCTTTGTATTCATCCGCTGTGGAAAAGACCTTGTATCATCAGGATTTATTGTTTGTTTTTGACTTAAATTGAAAAAAAACAGCTGCATTTCACATTGTGTGAATATTTAATGATGAATGGACCAAGAGAGATGGTCCAAAATTGCTAGGATTCAAATCCCAAATTAACCTCCATTATACGTTAAAAGCTTTTTTTCCCCTAATTTTTAATTTGCTGTTTGGAGAGAGGTTTTTCTCTCCTTCTTTTCTGATCTGACAGCAACCATAAGCTAAATTGTGAGGGTTGTCATAAGAAAAAGAAGAAAGACAGAAAGCGAGAGTGAGAGTGTCTTCTTATCCTGCCATACTGAACTGCTAAATTGATTGAAATCCTTTTCACATAACATTCCCTTTGAAATTAGTGAAGAATGTGCAAGAGCAGAGAGTGTGAGAGAGTGAGAGAGAGCGAGTGAGCCTTTAAAAAAGATTATATCCAACACAGTTCAGTCATGCATATTTCTCACCCAGCCAGAACCCATCACACATCCAAGTATCACAGAGAGTGCACTAAAACCCAATTATAATCAGAGCCCATGTTAAAGCGCGATTCTCCTTCCATTACAGATTTTATTCTCTGTTTATAACTGTTATTTTTTGGGGGCAGATGATGGTTAACCATCCAGAAAATCAACTCGATGGACAGTGATGTTGTTTTCTCTTTGCTGCACAGGATGAGGTATATAAACAAGCTCATGAATCAATATGACACTGCAACAAAATCAAAACAGAATCACTACATCCTCAAAGCAGACTGAAATGAGTGAGAGAACAAGACTCTTACAACTTAGTTAGGAATCAAACTTGCTCCCAGAATTGCGCATCCATTGTAGAGCATCACTTTATTGTTATCATTTGGAAAGACTGCAGAGTGGACCGAAATTACAGTCGGTAAATATTAGTAAATGCATAGTTTGTCCTGTTTTATGAAATACTGCATTTATTGATTAGCATTTTTCTTCATTCTGTATCTCATTCGCCTGTGTAGAATAGCTCCATTTTTGTCACTTTTGTGATTATTACAAATGAAAATTAACAGTGATCTGATCAATAACTCTTTGACCATTAATTCAATATTAAATTCAAACGCAACCAACAGTATTTATTGTTTCAATTCAATTTTTGGTGGCTGGTTGATGCTAGAACTGAATGCATTTTTAGCTGCTTTATGTGTACATTAATTTGTGCATCTGGTGGCACAGTGTGTCTTTGTCACACAACTCCAGGGTCCTGAAGGTTGTGGGTTTGTGCACTGCTCCAAGCGACTGTCTGTGAGGAGTTTGGTGTGTTCTCCCGTGTCCATGCGGGTTTCCTCCGGGTGCTCCGGTTTCCTCCCACAGTTCAAATACACACATTGATAGGTGGACTGGTGATTCAAAAGTGTTCATAGATGTGAATGTGTGAGTATGTGTTGCCCCCCTCCAGGGTGTGTTCCCACCTTGCGCCCAGTGATTGCGGGTAGTATTCTGGACCTATTTCGATAAGTGAACTGGATAAGTGGTTACAGACGATGAATGAATGAATAATTTGTGCATATTGACTGCCTCCCTGTCCTAAAAAGCACACAACCCAGTGTGAAAATGTCCTTAATAAAAGCACACACACTGGTCAACCTACACATACAGGTAAGACTTTCTACACTCCTTCAGAAGTTACATAGTGTGTTTTCTTTAGTGCTAAGTCTGAAGTAACAATTACAGGTCAGTGAAATTTCACAATGGTTTATAGGATGTACGTTTTAGATTAAAACCTGATTTTTAGATAAAAAGCACATCACTGAATTTGTTTGTTACTCACTCACTCACTCATATACATGCTCACTAACCCACCCATATTCTCCCTCTCACATAAATGCCCATATTTAAACACGTAATTATTCAAAAATTATATTGTGTTTCAAAGGTAACACTGAGAGTGGGGAATGGTTCTTATTAGAAATAATTGTTATAATTTTTCTAATGGCTCTTTTCCTCACACTAAGCTGATGACCTTTTATGAACAGCACTGAAACTGAACTGATCAATAGTGACATTTCACAAGAGGAAACACTTAACAAATCTATTTGCAGCCTGTATTTTATTGAAAGCATCCATTTACAAGCAGTTTTATCACTTCCCTGGGAAGGTTGCCATGGTAATAGCTTTGACTTCAAAAGTTTAGCAATATAACAAAAGTTCCTGACATATTGAGGGTAATTCAAAGAAATGGTGGATTTTGAACATTTTGGATCGATCTGTCACAAACTTCACAGTAATTGCCAATTAGCTTAGCACTGTTGCATCTATTTGAACAGTGTAGTGTAGAGTGCAGACTATTATTGGACTTTGTTATTGAGCTGCTGGCATCACTCTGACATGCTGGTATTTATATATTTATAAGTAAGCACATTTGCCGGGCCAGCGGGCTACCCTAAAAGTGCCATTTTCACTTATTGACTGGCTGATTGAGTGACTTACCAAAAACTCTTCCGCCATAGCTGTAGACAGGAAAGCTAAATCTCAGTTTGGTTGAAGTCATCGTTGTTTCTTGGGGGTTTGTGTCTTTCCTTCAAATATTATTGTAAAGGGAAGTAGTGTGATGAATGATTGTGTTCAACAGTCACTAAAATACAGCATCTTTAATCTGGGGTTACCTTATAAAACTTTAGCTTTAGTTCAGGACATGGTCAAACTATATTAACAGACATTCTTCACATAGGTCCTAACCGACTTTGAATAAAGCTCACAACCAAATTGGAGAAGAGGAGGTAGCTGATTATTTGTGATGCATTTAATCAATGAAACATTGGTCCTAATTAAATTATTAAATTATATATATATATATATATATATATATATAAAATTAAATAAAAGAAAAATAACTGATAATAGAGATTATGCAGGTGTTATGTGTCCAAATTCTGCTAACTTCTTAATAATGCCTTACCAATTTTACAAACAATAAAATAATCATATAACTTCATAACTATGAATTGGTGATACTATTTTTTCCTGTTTACATTTATTACTACATTTACATTACTACATTTACATTTCTACATTTATTAGGACCTCTTATAATGAAAATTTGTAATTTGGACCTTGTTCTTCCTATTGTTGAAATGACATTATGGAGACAATGGTGGTCTGGCTTGTTCGGTCTGGTTTTTGGTATGAGATTAGATTGGAAACTGTTGAGGTGATCTGGTAAAGCAAACATTGATGTGCACATAAATATTTGACCCTCTTTGCTTGGTTGAAAAAACAGCAAAAACCTGGATTGGAAGCAATGTGGCTCTGTAAATGTTGGAAGAACAGAGGCTAGACAGAAATAGAAATCCAATCGATCCACAGGTCAGCACTTATCAGTGATGATAGTGAATTAAAATGAGCACCTCACCAGCTGCGTGTCCATTTAGCCTCTGAACAGTTGTTGAGGTGAGATTTTGCACTCAGCTGGAGTTGCAGATGAACAACCTCTGCCTTAAAGGATCAGGCTTTTGATGATTTTTGGAAGGCAGAGTGTGGTCTCTTTTTTTTGCCCCTTTCATGGCATGGTGAAAGGGTTTGACTAAATCCAGCTTAGTTTGACTCCTACACAACTAAGCAGGGGTCAAGTCATGCAGATAGATGAAATAGCTTGGGCCTGGTGAGATGTCCGCCAGCAGTAGATCCACCATCATTACTATGTTAATGAGAGACTAATCCAAGACTCCAGCTGTGCTGGAGCTTCCCACTCACATTGGGCCAGCTGAATTGAGACATAGCCTGTGAGTCTGTGGGCGGATACCGACGTGAAAAGCTTGTACAATTTCAGCTCCTGTTAGCGAAATTCATCTTTGGTCGGAAAGCCAAGCCCAAGAGGGAGACTATAGTTTGTATGTGTAGCTCAGGCGGTGGGAAAGCCTCTTTTCTTTTCTTTATAATGTCTTCAATAGCATTGTGCACACAGCTTCTATATTTGATTTAACGCTGGTATGGAGCTGCAGTGTGGCAGTGGGTATGAAATTACATACAAAGGCCTTGCATGGCAGTGATTTATGGCAGAGTTAGCTGAGTGTAGCTCTGTTTTATAACAAAATGCTCACCTTTTGACCCTTAATCCAATGTTCAGTACGAAAGTAACACACAGTTTTCACTGTTTATGTAGGTTGATATTTGGTTAATTGTTGATGCAGGACCTGAAGGCATGTATGAATGCCCACTGAAAGCTTACACAATCCATCTGTCACTGGTGAAAAGCCCAGCTTTAAGAGTCGCTTTCTTGCTTTTACTCACTGTAATCTTTTTCCAGCTTTGTTCTTTCTCAACGTAAGGAATGGTGTGAAGTAAAGGCAGATAGAGAGATAAAGGCAAAAACTAGTGTTCTCAGTGATTCCGAGGACAGATAAGAATAATAGAAAAATAATATTGTCCAAGAACACACACACACACACAAACAAACACCTCAAAGTGCTCTTCTACCACACTCAGATACAGAAACATGAAAATGCTTTAATGCATTAGATATTAGAACTGCAAAGTTCACCTCTCTCCCAGAGCTGAGGGCCTGAGGCGAACTCTCTCACTTTCACTGTCATTTTGGTGGCTTACTGTCATATTCACTGCATGTAGACTGTGGGAAGTGGCTGAGATGGATCTGTTTCTTTGCCTTCAAGCGATAAGCGTCTGTTATTTCTATATGGTTCTGGGTCAGAGATGCTGAATCAGTATGTGAGCAATAACACAGGGCCTCTCAGCCCTGAAGCCTCTTTCAGAATGGAGTTCGACCAGTGCATGTGATTGCAAACATCTCTATTACATGTTTCTAGTGAAGTTGTAAAGTATCATTCCTTCGAAGACACAGAAACTGACTATTTTCTGTGCAGACAGCAATCAAATGTCTTTCAATCTCAGCCTAGTGTCAAGGTCTGCATATTCTCCACCTTTTTAATTAGGAAACAGGGTCAGTTTAATTAATTCATTCATTCATTTTCTGTAACCGCTTATCCATTTCAGGGTCACAGTTGGTCTGGTACCTACCTGGAATCACATTCACACCTTTGGACATGTTTGAGTAGCCAGTCCACCTACCAACATGTGTTTTGGGCTGTGAGAGGAAACCGGAACCACACAGCACCCACACAGACACTGGGAGGACACACCTCACAGACAGTCACCCGGAGTGGGACTTGAACCCACAACCTCCAGGTCCCTGGAGCTGTGTGACTGCGACACTACCTGCTGCACCACCATGCCACCCTGGGTCAGTTTAATACTTATGCAAAATATCTTTAATGTAACATGTCTGGTTTCCTTCTTTGCTTTTCCACACTGGTAATAGAAACTTAGCTTTGTGTTCGTGCTGTGAAAACTGAAATTTAAAAAAATAAGTTCAATTTGAAAAAAATAAATAAATAAGATTTTGAAAAAACTAAAAGCTGATAACCTAGATAGAAACAGTGTTGTAAATTAAATCTTAAAGTCATTAGTTTGTGATTTTTAAGTCTTCCTCAGAACTCTTCCTCAGATACGAATCACAGAGGAAAATGTTCTCACTTGAGTATTGGCCCTGATTTGAGTTCAGAATCTAATCATTAACTGGCTACTGAACACAGAATAATGCTACACACCCCACTACATCAGTGCCAGATGTGGTTCTGGCCTCATTTTGATGCCATTACTGCATGCTTTAAACATCATCAGCATTCCTCAAATCATGTGCAGTTACCCAGTAACTACACATTTGGTTGTGTGCTTTCTTAATTGGCATGGCCGGAGAGTTCTAGATGATAGCCCTCTAGCACTTCAGAGAGGTGGGTTGGAGTTCATATTTTACAGAAACAGCAATCTGGAAGCCTGAGATTTATCTCTACCTTTGGCGTTTTTATTTATAATCATGCATAACGCACATGTAGTTTAATTTTTTGCTCCCTCAGATGAACTTTGGGGCACATGATATCAGCCTAAATCTGCTAACTCCTGCTCCAAATTAGAGACTGCAATGGTATGGAGAATGCAAATAAGAAAAGAAAATGAATTGTATTTCACTGCAGACAGTAGAAGTTTTTCTTATCCATTTTCATTTATATATATATATATATATATATATATCCATTCCCGCCACTGAGGCTGGCAACGCATTAAACAAAGTGTCCAGAGGCAACATTGACTTCTCTGACCTTGAAAGCACATAGGCTAGACTAGGCTAACAAATCCAAAGCTCAACAAGTCCACAAGCCAAGGTCAGACATGGTGTGTGATTGTATCTAAGGTACCTTGGACTTCTGAGATGGCACTGTTATTGCTTAAAAGGGGGAAAAAAGAGGATTGTCCAGCATGTAGTGTCATGCCCTCACAGCTTCAGGGTCTTGGGTTCCCGGTTCTGTGAGGTGTGTTCTTGTCTGCATGGGTTACTTCCAGTTGCTCTGGTTTCCAGCTGCTCACGCTAAAAACACATGTAGAACGGCTTTGCAAAACTGTCCATGTCTGAGTATAAGTAACTGGGGGGAGTGTGTGAAACTGGATTGTCCAGGGTGTGCTCCTGCCTTGTGTCTACTATTCAAGGTAGGGTCTAGACCATAATCAGGATGAAGCAGTTACTGAAGATGAATGAATGATGACTTGATGGAATTCAGCCATGAGCACATTAGTAAAGTCAGTTACTGATGCTGGATTTTTATCAAGTTCTTTATCATAGATAAGACAATTGTATGGTCCTTGATCAGTCTAGAGAAATCTCTGCTTATTTTTTCCCCCTCTTGCTGATGCCTGGCATTAAGCATAATAGCTTTTGATTAATGGGCAGCTGCTCCAGGATTCTCCATTTGGTTTCATGCATTTCTCTGGAGATTATATAAACAAATGATTACAAATCGGGGCGGCACAGTGGTGCAGCAGGTAGTGTTGCAGTCACACAGCTCCAGGGACCTAGAGATTGTGGGTTCGAGTCCTGCTCCAGGTGTCTGTGAGGAGTTTGGTGTGTTCTCCCCGTGTCTGCATGGGTTTCCTCTGGGTGTTCTGGTTTCCTCCCACAGTCATAGGTGGATTGGCAACTCAAAAGTGTCCGTAGGTGTGAGTGTGTGAGTGAATGTATGAGTGTGTGTGTCGCTCTGTGAAGGACCTGTGTTCCCTCCAGTGTGTGTTCCCATCTTGCGCCCTGTGATTCTGGGTAGGCTCCCGACCCACCACGACCCTGAATTGGATAAGCGATTTCAGATAATGAATGAATGAATAATTACAATCACTGCTAATAAATATAAGCATATATGCTTCTATTCTAGTGTCCTGAAAGGACAGAATATATATATACATGTGTGTGTGTGTGTGTGTGTGTGTTAAAGATGAATTTGTGATATTGCTCTTAACCTATACTGTTATATTCAATCTGAAAACCACACAGTTGGACAATGTTGACTTTATTTAGTACTTTTTATTGTAATTTAATAAAATATAAAAATGTGCTTTAAACAAAGAAAGGTAATCCTCTGTCATTTAAAGACAAGGGGAAATGCTATGCACTTCCCCCACTGAGATTTATAATGAACCTAGCCACTTTCCTGCATCACCTTTACAACTCAGAGTCCATCAGATGCCATTTCTGTCAGTAGAGTGTCTAGACATGTAAAGACTGGGAGGCTAAGCCAGACAGAATGGCTTTTTCATCTGAGCTGTAGGAAGTCCAGGAAAAAGGGAGAGAAATGACAGCTGATGAGAGACAGGGAAAGAGAAAGAGGGAACAAAAAGGAAAAGCATAGATAAAGCCACCACATAGTGTTCCCTTTTATGTCAAAGTATATTCAGCACTTTGGTTTTAGACAATATTTTAAAATCATTCCTTTGATGTAGTCACTATGTTCAGCAAAAATTGTATATAGAAGAAAATGATTGTATCTCAGTATCTAGTGAACTGCTTTGCTACATTGCATGTCATGCCAAAAAAAATCTTTTTTATAATATCAGTAACCATAAACTACACAAAAAACACAAAACCCATAACAAACAGTGCCAGCAGAGCCATCTAGCCAACATTCTTAGTATAAACACTCTTGAGCTTCTAAAAATGACAAAATAATCAAACACAAGTGATAGAAATAAAAAATCATAAACAATGTTGGTTGGTGCTGAACAGTGCCAAAGTAAACTGCTCAAGAGACAAAACAGGTAGGTCAAGACAGGTCAAAATTATTTCCACAATATGTAGGACCAAAAAAAAAAAATTCCCATCCTGCCTGTGACATGTTTGAAGCACCTCACTGAGGGAAAGATTTTTTATCTGTACAATCTAGGCCTTAAAGGCGATATTCACAATTTTAATCAAAAGCACTTTTTATAAAATTCTGAGGGCCCAGTCTGTTTGCATACCTGAAACCATTCTAATGTGCGTGCAAAGCCATGGTGTCTATAAATGGGTTAAAACAACAAAAAACCAAAACATGTTGGTCTGGTATGTTAGGATTCCTCTTTTAAAGAAAAAAAATCATTCATTCATTCATTATATGTAACCACTTATCCAGTTCAGGGTCGCAGTGGGTCCAGAACCTACCTGGAATCATTGGGCGCAAGTTGGGAATACACCCTGGAGGGGGTGCCAGTCCTTCACAGGGCATTTTAATATATATATATATATATATTTATTTATTTATTTTAATATGTTCTTCTGGGCATGATGTAGCAAAATCCCGAGTGATATATAGAATGTTTTTATGCTAAAAGATTTCTAAAATAACAGGATAATCATTTGGATGTTGCAGGGAGGACAAGGAAGCGGACGTACACACAAGGTTTAGTTTATTAAACAAACAATGAAAGTAAACACAAGCCAGGCTAAACTGAACAAAACCAAAACAAGACAACCACCACAAACTGCTACAGACCTATGTACAACACAAAACACAGAAACACACATCTATACACAAGACCAGACAAGGGAGCACTGAAAACAAGGGACTGTATATACAAGGAACACACCTGGAAGTGCAGGGTAACAAAGGAGGCACAAGTGGAAACACTAATGACATGGAGGGGACTAAGGCAGGGCAAGGGCTGAGACAAAGGAGGAGACAGGAACAAAACAAAAACAGAGCCATGTGCCCCTAGAACATGGCAACAAGGAACAACAAAGCAGGAACACACACAAGACAGGGAAAAAGCATGACACTGGATAATTTCAAACAGAACAAAGAGGTAAAGTGTCATGTATTGCCCTGTCTAGTGTTTTCCTGCTCTGTCTGTTTCTCATTATTTCCTTTGTTTGTGAGTGAGTGTGTGTGTGTGTGTGTGCGTTTCATAGTCTTGTTCTATGTTTAAAGCTTCTTGTTCAGTGTTTAGCCCTTGTGTTTAGCTTCCTAGTCCTGTGTTTAACCTCCTAGTCCTTTTTTATGTCCTCATCTCTGCTTTTTAAAACAAATCTTCTGCACTTACCTTTATCCTACTCCTTGTACCTTGTCCTTGATCTCTTTACCAAACCCAACGTAACATAAAGGATGCAGATCAATTTGGATTTGCACGTTTCGGCTTTTAACTTGACAGGTTTTCAATTGCATTAGCTCAGACGACTGTAAACTTTGTTGTGAATGCTATTACTGTCACACAATGTGATGACCATTAACACCCCATTATCACTGCTCAAATTCTTTCACCTCTAAACATTTATCCACCCAGCTTTAAGTGAATGAGTCAATGCATTACCAGCAAGGACCATTAATTATACTCACAGTGCAAAGAATAGCTGCAGTTTATTATGGTATTATAGTCATTTATTTTAAAAGCAAATTGTAAATGTCAGGCAACTAGGAAATTTGTGTTTTTCTAGTTCTTAAGACATGATAATTTGAGTGTAGCAGATGTTAAATTGGACACACATTACTGGGATTATATCAACAGACTTTTCAAATACATCTTAGAATTCAGCAGATTCCAGATGACTTATACAAAGTGTGAATTTAGTGAAAAGGTATGATGTCTTTTTCTCTAAGCAGTAACAGTCTTCAGTCTTGTTAACTGCCTCATACTTTTTCAAATTAACATGGATGCAAAATTCCAGTGTTCTATTACAGCAATGCTGCCTTTTATGACGGCACTCTTAAAAATAAAGGTGTTACAAAGGTTTTTTTTTTTTGAACGCTGCCATAGAAGAACCAGTTTTGCTTCCATAAAGAACTATTTTTGCTAATAATGCTTAGATGGGTAAAGAATGTTAAGATTGAGGGATGGATTTTTAAACCTTTAAAAAGCTTCTTCACACTCACACATCTCTTAAACAAACATGGTTCTTTAAGGAACTAAAAGCGGTTCTTCCATGACATTGCTCAAAGAAACTTTTGTAGCACTATCATTTTTAAGAGTTTATAAGAGTGCTAACCTAGCTGCTAAAATTAACAATGCATTGAATAACTTCTTAAACATTTCTTTATGTTTCTGCATTTTGACGATGCACACAAAAGCTACACATGATAAATAATGTTCCTTGTGGAGAGAGCCAAACTGTGAGTGTGAGTTATAGGCCAGCTCCATGAAGAGCTCTCTATCTGAAACTAAAATGCCAAATGTATGTAAATTGGGGTATTTTGGACAAAGCAGCAAAGCTAATGGAGAATACAACAAAATCCAAATTACCACACATCTAGACAGCACACAGGCATCAAGTACATCTAGAGATGAACAGCCTCAACTGAACCATAACTGCAACCAGCCTGTTCAAAAACACAATGTTCTGCATTTATTATATGCAACCACTTATTATACAAACTCTCTAAAATAAGAAAAATAAACACTAAAATAACACATCCTAGATCTCAATTAATTAAATATTCCAGTTGAAAATCTTTATTCATTACATAGTGGAATGTGTTGAGAACAAAATAACATGAAAATGATCAATGTAAATCCAAATTATCCCATGGAGGACTGGATTTGGAATCGTACTCAAAATAAAAGTGGGAAATTTAATTACAGGCTGATCCAATTTCAGTGGAAATTCCTCAAGACGAGTTAAAATGAGGCTCAGTAGTGTGTGTGGCATCCACGTGTCTGTATGACCTCCCTACAACGCCTGAGCATGCTCCTGATGAGGTGGTGGATGTTCTCCTGGGGGATCTCCTCACAGACCTGGATTAAAGCATCAGTCAACTCCTGGACAGTCTGTGGTGCAATGTGGCGTTGGTGGATGGAACAAGACATGGTGTCCCAGGTGTGCTTGATTGGATTCAGGTCTGGGGAAGGGGCAGGCTAGTCTATAGCATCAATGCATTCATCATGCAGGAACTGCTAACACTTCAGCCACATGAGGCCTAACATTGTCATGCATCAGAAGGAACCCAGGGCCCAATGCACCAGCATAGGGTCTCACGATGGGTCTGAGGATCTCATCCCGGTACCTAATGGCAGTTAGGGTACCTCTGGCTAGCACCATTACTGACTCACTGCCAAACCAGTCATGCTAGAGGATGTTGCAGGCAGCAGAGCGTTCTCCATGGCATATCCAGACTCTGTCACATCTGTCACACATGCTCAGTGTGAACCTACTTTCATCCGTGAAGAGCACAGGGCGCCAATGGCAAACCTGCCAATCTTGGTGTTCTCTGGCAAATGCCAGTCACCCTGCACAGTGTTGGGATACCACCCTCATGGAGTCTGTTTCTGACAGTTTGTGCAGAAACATGGATATTAGTGGCCTGCAGGAGGTCATTTTGCAGGGCTCTGGCTCTGCTCCTCCTGTTCCTCCTTGCACAAAGGAGGAAGTAGCACTCCTGCTGCTGGGTTGTTGCCCTTTTACAACCCCCTCCACGTCTCCTTGTGTACTAGCCTGTCTCCTGGTATCTCCTCCATGCTCTGGACACTGTGCTGACAGACACAGCAAACCTTCTTGCCACAGCTTGCATTGATGTGCCATCCTGGACTGGCTGCACTACCTGAGCAACTTCTGTGGGTTGTAGACATCGCCTCATGCTACCTCTAGGAGTGAGAGCGCTGACAAAATGCAAAAGTGACAAAAACATCAGCCAGAAAAGATAAGAACAGAGAAATGGTCTGTGGTCACCACCTGCAGAAACACTCCTTTATAGGGGTTGTCTTGCTAAATACCTCCCATTTCTACCTGTTGTCTGTTCCATTTGCAAAACAGCAGGTGAAATAGATTCAAAATCAGTGTTGCTTCCTAACTGGACAGGTTGATTTCACAGAAGTGTGATTGACTTAAGTGTTCCCTTTATTTTTTGAGCAGTGTGTATAAAGCAACCCCACCATTTATACAGAATAGAATTCAAATAAGATATATTGAAAACGAAATTGGGGTGGCACGGTGGCGCAGCAGGTAGTGTCACAGTCACACAGCTCCAGGGACCTGGAGGTTGTGGGTTTGATTCCGGCTCCGGGTGACTGTCTGTGAGGAGTTTGTGTGTTCTCCCTGTGTCCGCGTGGGTTTCCTCCGGTTTTCTCCCACAGTCCAAAAACACACGTTGGTAGGTGGATTGGCAACTCAAAAGTGTCCGTAGGTGTGCGTGTGTCTGTGTTGCCCTGTGAAGGACTGGCGCCCCCTCCAGGGTGTATTCCCGCCTTGTGCCCCATGATTCCAGGTAGGCTCTGGATCCACCGCGACCCTGAACTGGATAAGCGGTTACAGATAATGAATGAATGAAAATGAAATAAAATCCAAAGAAAGTGAAAGAAACATGCGTATATAAGGATACACATATACTGATCTGATTTTTTTTGTATCAAAATGAAACAAATGAGCAGAATATCCATCAAAACATATCAGTTAAATGTATGATAAACTAATTTATTTAAACAAAAAAGTGGTTTATAAAGCTTCCAGTGTTCCTCAAGGCATTCCTTATGAATCCAAAAAGATGTTCTTGGTCTTTGAGAATTCTATTACCACTCTAACACCTCCAAAACATCAGCCAGAAAGGATGAGAACAGAGAAATGGTCTGTGGTCACCACCTACAGAACCATTCCTTTACAGGGGTTGTCTTACTAATTATTACCTCTCATTTCTACCCGTTGTCTGTTCCATTTGCACAACAGCAGGCGAAATTGATTCACAATCAGTGTTGCTTCCTAACTGGACAGGTATATTTCACAGAAGTGACACAGAAGACTGACTTGGAGTTATGTTGTGTTGTTTAAGTGTTCCCTATATTTTTCTGATCAGTATATATATATATAAACAATCAAAAAATCAGAAAATCATTGGACATTTGATATTTCCCATTTTTCAAGTTCAAATATCAAATAAATTAGAATAAAGAAATATATTTGCTTGCTATATTATCCATTATATCCATTTTGGAATAAACCATTCAGAAGTGTCACACTTTGCCTTTGTTCTCTGCTTTGTGTTTGTTTATTCTGCCATGTGCTTGTATCTTGCTCCTGTTTCCAGTAGCTGTGAGCCATTGTAGGTCATGTGACAGGGCTCAAAGATGTCTGTCATATCTTTTATGAGCCATGTTTCTTTGTCTCAGTTGGTCAGTCATTGTGAATGTCACTATGATTCTGTTTGTATTCAGCAATCGGTTTGTAATGGTAGTTTCTAGTTGATGTGTTCCTGCATTTATGTACCATGTACCTTGTGTTGTTTGTTTAACTGTGTATTCACCCCATGTAAAATGAATCCACCTTTACATCTGCATCTGCATCCCTTTGTGCCCCATTGCAGAATGACAGACACCTACAAGGATGCATCGAGTTGGTGAAGTCAGCTTCAGCATATCTACCCTGGAGTGGTCAGAAGTCTGGAGGACTCTTGGCAAGTTGTTGGAGAGGTCATTCAGTAGCAGAGGACACTGCTTCCAGCCAGCCTTTCTCCAGTTCTGGGTTCAGATATTTGGACTTTTGGCTGTTTTTTAATTTTGTATCTTGTGTGTTCCTTTCTGCTTTTGTAAATGATCGTGTTTGCTTGCTTTGACATTTTTGTCCAGTCTTGTTTTTTTTTCTTAGTGTGTTGCCCTTTTAAATTTTATTCCTTGTTTCTTGTCTTGTTTAGTTTTTACGTCACTTGTGGTGGTTCTTTTTCACCATGTGTGATCAGAGGGAGGCTATTGTCAAACGTCTGCTCCTGCCCTGTGTTTTGTTTGTTTGTTTTGCCGTGTGCTTTTGTGTTCTCATGTGTCTTAAAGCCACTTGTGGCTATAGGAAATCTTTACCTGTTTATATGTATTCTTGTTTATCTCTAGTTACGTTATGGAAATTTTATATTCGTGTGAACTCGTATTTATGCTTAATACATTGTGTTTTGTTTTATCTGTTATCATTCTACATCTGCAGTTGCATCCATCTCCTCACCCCTCACATCATGTTACAAGAAGCTTTGGATAGAACGTGACAAATTTTTTTATGAAAATTATTAACTTTGCCTTGCAACAACCATGTTATTGATCAAAGGCATTCTCTCTAGTGCCTTGAATACGTATTTCTCTGAGCTGTTGATTAGCTAAGGGCAGTGCAGTGAAGCTGAAGCTGATTCAGAGTGTGAAATCTAACCAACACTACAACACAAATACCATGTTTTTTTTTTTGCTCCAGTTTGTTTCACAAATATTTATGCAAGCACCCTGGTAAGAAAACAATTAATAAAATAAAACATATGAATTTAGTAAAACTGTACATTGATCAGCCTTAGCCATTTTAAGGCAATAAATGAGAACATTGTCAAGATTTACCTAATAGCATTTAATTATATTCAGAGAATTTTACTAAAAAAAACTGTATAATGTATGCTTGATAAATTTTATGATTGATGTTACGATGCCTAGATGTTTTGTGGCTAAGCCTATTTACCAGAGAACAGGTTTAATACACATTGACCAACATAACATAAGCAAATGATAAATTAAAAACAGCAGACAACTGTAGATAACAATGTGCATGAATATGGCAAAGAATTTGCTATTTATTCAGAAAAATGAGAAACTACTTTATAATGAACACAGATGATTCGATGATGTGGATGCTTAACAAGTATCAGAAGTTCAGTTCTGATCTGAGAAATGTATCAAATCAACTGCGAAAAACTGTAAAACTTGCTAGAAACCTTTGAATCTAATAAGCAGATGGTAAACAACATCAGACAGCATTTTTCACTACTTCATCTGTGTCACTTTGTCTGATGAAGTGGGGTTTTATTAGTTTGTCATGTATTTGTGTTAGCATCAGTTATTGTGTGTGGCTTATTTGTATGCTTCATTATAATGTGCTTGAGTTGGGTTTACCGGCATTCTGTAAGTGTGTGACTGTGTATGTGTGCATAAATTAAAGTCTTAGAGTTCAGCTGAAGAGTTTGTGTCACTGGCAGAGCGTAAAAAGTGTTATGGTCACATCTGAACCAGTCCTAAGCTACTCTATTATCCTGTGTGTGTGTGTGTGTGTGTGTGTGTGTGTGTGAGTGTGTGTGTGTGTGTGTGTGTGTGTGTGTGTGTGTGAGAGAGAGAGAGAGAGAGAGAGAGAGAGACCCCTGGGCTGTGATTGGCTGACTGCAGCGGGCCATGTACTGATGGGGATTGCCTTGCATGGCTGCCAGAGTCGATGTCAATTTCCACACTTTCTGAGCTGCTCTCAGGGAAGCAGCTTGCTGTGCAGGAGTGTATGGACATAGCAAATGTTTGTGCATCACTGGTCAACTAAATATACATAAAATGTACAATAAAATGTGTCTTTAGAGTTGTTGTTTTTTTTCTTTTTGCCCTTGTAGAGGTTGTGTTAACATTTTGTCACTTACAAATCAACTAAAAATGAACACTGAAAATTAATAAAGCATGTAATTTGACTTTGGCACATAATTATATTTAGATTTTGCTCTTAGCTTATTTTTTGCTTATGTTTTTATGTTCACCTCCACCTACCACCCAACCTCCATCACCCCCACAACGGATGAAGACTCCAGTTTCACTTAAACCAAGGCCATGAGTACAGAGGTTAAATAAACCACCTCGGAATAATTCCACAAACTCAAACAACAACAGATGAATCGGACAAGCCAAACGCAGAGCAAACAGAAGAGCTTACCTGTTACAAAGGATGAAAACAAACAGAGGGGTGCGGGAGAGGATCCCAGTCATTATTGCAGAAGGAGAGCAGGTGTCTGCTAGAGTCTATCTAGAAGAGAGAGCAGAGGAAATGGTGCATCATGAATAATTCCTGTAAGGTAAGTAATATGCTAATCAAAATATATGCTTCTCAAGCTAGGCATCAACATGAAAGTTTGGAGACCTCTGTGGCAGAGATGTGTAATAGCATGAAACTTAATGGGCTTAAACTGTTGGTTCTACTGTGCCCTCATTTTTTTTCCTAGCACTTTTTATTCTGGGGAATGTTGCATCACTGTAACAGTGACAACAATACGTTCTCCTAGGGGAGATACAGACCAACTCTGAGTGTCTGTAAATGTGACTACTGTTGACACATCGTCCCTTGCTGCAACACGCAGAATAAATTGCTTGCTTTGCATTAAGAATTTCTGTTTAGATTTGTTTTTGTATCTGTGTTCACAAACCTGCATGAAGTGTGATTCTGGCTTTAGTGGTATAACAGTATAAACGACCAATTCGGAGGGGGGTAGCGGTCACAAAATATGTTCTTAGTACATAATAAGCATCACAAAAATTAGTTTTTTTTTTTTCTGATCAATTATAACAGGAACCATTGCTACTTTAAGAAATTCTGACAAAAATGGTATATAATTATTGCAATTAGAGATAACATGATACTACTTTTTTCTTTTCCAATACCAGTAATACAACAAAATACGGAGCATCAGCCAATACCTACATTAAGCCAATATTTTTCCTTTAAAGTGCAAATATTATGCCCCTTTTCCACAAGTTAAAACAAGTCCTTGGAGTCTTAATAAAACATCCATGATATGTTTTAATCAAAATACCACAAGGATCAAGGAGCACAGCACCATTCTAACCCTGTATGAGTCCTGTTCAGAACAACAAATTTCAATGTTGTTCTATTGTTCTATTTCTTCTACATTTTTGTTTTCACAATTTTTGATCAGTGCCATTATTCCGCCATGTACCTTGTGTATGTTGCGCTCCATTTTACCTTGTTTGTGCTCTCTGATAAATGTGGGTCCAACATTGTGATTAAGGATATTTGGACGAGAGGGAGCTACAATTCTAAAGTCTCAGCACTTGAGGTCAGAAGTGGAGCATACTCCAAAAAGCTTAATTTACCCCATGTTCTCTGATTGAAATTGACTGGGGTTTGTGTCACTGCTTATGGGTATGTTGGTGCTCCAGATCTGCAAATTTATGAGCACATGCACTTAAAATGGATTTTGAAGTTTTATTTATTTATTTATTTTGTGCATAAAAGATTTATTTAAGGCATAATTCTATGTCCCCACAGAACTGAAAACATAGCATCACACAACGTGAGTGTGAGCTTTTTGTATCTCACTCCAGTACCCAAGCTAGCATGCTAGCATTTTATGCTGATATAGGCCTGATAGCAGTATCCACTGATACTAATGAGCTATGCAATGTTTCACATACTGTACAGCACAATGCAAATTTAACAGGGTTCATAATGTTCCCTTATGATGGATTACATTCCTGGTAAAATGACTGCAAAGCCAAAAGCACATTTTGACATTAATATCATAGTTATCTACTCTTTCAAACCAACAATTGTATATGGACAGGCCTCTGAAAAAATACCATCAAAGTGCTGCCTTTTAAATGAACATTTTAGTATTTAGTGGGTGAATTGGTGCAGATGGAAGAGACCATGATTCACAAAAATTCTAACTTGGGCATGCTCTTTTGTAATAAATAAATAAACAGTGTGCTAATTCATTAATGCAAACTGAGAAATAAACCATGTCACTTCTGCTTTATTAATAACATTTTAGAAAACAATGATTTGAAACATTTTAGAAAATAATGATTTGTAACTTGCTCATCTGTGGCATTGGCACAGTGTATTCGTCTATAATAGGAAGGCTTTGATGGCATTCAGCCACAGCAGTATGAGGTTAGTTTGTAGCGTTTAACACATTCCAAAGACGCTGGCTGTATCTCCAACATGCCTGCTGGGAAAATTTCCCTGGCAAAAAAGAATAGGATGAAGTGTCAAGACAGCCAGGATACTGTGCCGAAATAAGCTGTTTATTGTTGAGCTCTGTCTCCTTTGCTCCAATATATCAGTTGTAAAGAACACAGAATTGTAGCATGGTTTAAAACAGAGATGCCAGGTGTCAGAGGAGGATCGAGAATATTGACATCTTTGTGATTTAGGATAACACTATTGAGTGAGGAGTAGATTGTAGCGCCACAGTCACACACAGATGCCTCATGAACAAACATAGATCTGATTGGCTCTTATTGCTTGAGGGTAGGATTATATCCGTTAACAGCAAGCTGATTAAATGTGCTGAAATATTAAAGAAATTACTATACACACAATTACACCATTTTATTGAATAATAAATATTAGCAGCACAAAATTTTAAACTAAGTAATATAAAATATTAGTAATATAAGTAAAATATAAAACATAGTAATCACTGTATTAGGTTTGTCAGGTAATCAGTCATAACTGTACAGCCATGAAATTTTTTAGCTCATTAGCACACAAAGGAAACTGTGCTTGCATGATTTAAGGTGGAACGTAATGCTATATGAAATAGCCTCAGAACTTTATTCTCCATTCAAATTGTGTGGGGGGGTTTGGGGTGTCATTCTAATATAATTATCACACCACATAAAGTGGAATGAAGTGTGGCTTGTAATTCTGGTTAGAGTGTGTTCTTTTTCTTTTTTGTTGTTAGAAATTAAACACAATGATTAAACCAGCTTACAGCCATGTATGTGTTTACATGAGCATAAAGTTAGCGCATTAGCTTAATTACCAGTCTTCACTCACTCCAGTGCAGTTCCCAATCTTACCTCCCTATCCTGATTTCACCTCCCCTGGTTTCAAGAGTCCCTGGGGAGTGAATCAAAATGGTAAGATTGAGCACCACCGTGGCTCTGTCACTGTGCCTTGTGGCCCTGACCCAAACACACACACACACACAAACACAAACGTTACGTGAGGTGGGTGATGGAGCCACTGGAAGATTGCTCCTAACTTTGGTTGACACTCTGACGTATGTGATGGTTTTAAACTGCTATAACTCACTTGGAAACGACATCACTAACTGTCAGGTTTTATGTGGTTTACCAGGTACCTGGTTTGTCAGTTGCATTAGCAGTTGCAGCCCAGCCAGCCATTTTAAAATCCTGGCATGGATTTTGATTTCAAGATCCAGATTTGAAGACCTCCGGTGAAGACAACTGAGATAATGATCTTGAGGACTGGCAGCCCACAGTCATTTGGGCTGAGGAATTCATAAATAAGCATGCAAACTATAGTAGTATTTTAATTTAAACAAAATGAATCCCACACACATTGGACACTGTGACCTTAAGACATCTGCTTCAGGGCAATAGTTCAGTGAATTTTTCTTTAAAAACACTCTACAGCAATACTTTTTTTAACATGTTGTTTATCAGCAAATGCAGCAGAAGCGAGTGATTATGCCAAAAAACTGGAGCTTCTTAAGTGTTGTTTCTAAACTTCCTCTCCCCAGTGGGCATCGCAGCTGTCTCCATCCTTCTGTGTTCTCATTTCTCTCTTTAGAACAGCGTTCTCCACTCCACACTGCAGGCCTTTTTCCTTTTTGGCCTGGAACCTAACTCAACTTATGCCAGGAATTCAGCCTGCCAAGTACATATCGTACACTAAAGCATATTGTCCACAATTTCTGTACCAACCAGTATGAAAAGGTATACTCAAATGGTGCATATCATTGCTGTCCAATGAAAAACGTTATCTCCCAAAATGGTCTATCCATCATGACATTTTTACACAAACTGAAGGACAGCTGCTGTGCCCAAATGATGTAGTAAGCTAAGAAGAAAATGGAGATACAAGTTTTTTCAATGGCCAGCGAAAATATCTCATGTAAATCCTATTTGAGTAGACACTAGTCATTCAAAACATATTGACATATCAAAGAGAAGACTGAGCTAAATCTGTATTCGCATCCAGGCTTAGTGGCTAGTCTCATGTTTACATGTTTCTCTGTTTTGTGTACTTATTTACAAATTCATGGTCTTTCCAGTACACATCCATACCTAATTTCTCCAACACATAAAAACACATTTTGTTGGACCACTGTTACACTCAAAATAAACACACTTTATCCCAAACATCTCTACTATATTGAGCAAAGGATATCATTGCTGTTGGAACAAAGCCTTGTGTGCCAGTATTTGTTGTTATGTATTTTAAAGGGCCACAAGAAATAGGATTTAGAAAATGGGATGGGGTGAAATGATAAAAAGAATGTTATTTTTCCCCTTGTCCTGTAGTTTAGCATTTTAGTGATATGGGGTTTTTCTCCAAAAGCAATAAAAGATTTCCCTCAGTGATGTATGTAACAGGATCAACAAAACAACAGAGGCAAATATACAGCAGACAAACTTAAAATCAACATTCACGATTATAATGAAAAAAAAAAACTTATAAAATTCTGAGGATATTTTCTCACCATATTCTAACTCTCTATTGTGTTTGCATGCTCGAAATTGATCTAATGTGTTTACAAAGCCCTAGTGTCTGTAAATAGGTGAAAAACCAAAGTGTTTTGGTCCGTATGCTCTGCTAATGACATAAAAGTGGCATTTTGGAAGATTATGGACAATAAAGAGACCATCGGGCAGCATGGTGGCACAGTGTTGCAGTCACACAGCTTCTGAGACCTCCAAGGACCTGGGTCTGTGGGTTTGAGCCCACTCTGAGGGAGGCTGTCTGTGAGGAGTTTGATTTATTCTCCATATTAGAATTAGAATCAACTTATTGGCCACTGTGCATGCACAGAGAGGAATTTGTTCTCCGCATTTAACCCAATCCATGCAGTGAAACACACATTTGTACACAGGCTAGTGAACACAAGGAGGCAGTGAGTACACAGACCCAGAGCAGTGGACCGCCCTAACCACGGCACCCGGGGAACAGTTGGGGGTTGTGTGTCTTGCTCAAGAGCACTTCCGTCATTATCTGCCCACGATCAAACTGGCAGCCTTCCAGTTACAAGCACAGTTCCCTAACCACCAGGTTATGGCAGCCCCAGTGTTTCCTCCAGGTGGCCCAGGGTTTCCTCCAGGTACTCCGGTCAAAACCATTGGTAGGTGGATTGGCCACTCAAAAGGTCCATAGGTGAAATAAAGAGACTGCCAAACATGGAAAAGCATGAACCAAGAAGAGGATAATGCACTAGGTGGCTAATACTGATTTTTATTTCTTATTTTTTTTTGGCTGTAGATGGTTTTGACTAAATTCGAGAGTGCACTAACTGCATGTAAGTAATCACAGACATAATGTAGTACAAAACTAAACAACTCAAGTACCGAATCAGTTTCTGTGGTAATTAAAACAGTGAATAGACAAGTAAAACTTCAGCCATGTACCAACAGTCGTTTTTGTCCCTTCAAACATACAGTTTCATCTTAAAAATTGTGGAGCTTCTGGACGTAAACAAACATCTAGGTCCAAGCTGCTGCTCAGTATGGCAAACTTATTGATTTTTCAGCTAGACTTAGTGACTTTTTAGAAGTTCTGGTGAGTTATTAAAATAGGATTAGCACCAAATCTATTGACTTTCTGTACAAATATTTGATATTTCTTATTGTAGATAATCGCTGGTAGTACAACTCGCTACAACACCGGGACTGTGAGCAGGACACGTGGCTCCCTCTGTGTTTCTCTGCTCCTACAGACGGAGCCGAGGGAGGCACCGCTCTCTCTATGCAGCACCTCTGCTCCCAGAAACGGAACAGAAGCAGCTCTCTCTCCACGGCTTCTGTGCTCTCAGAGATGGAGCGGCCCAGTTAGTCAGCACGGCGGATCACACAGATCAGAATGAGCTGCGAATGTATAAATGGTGCTATGGACACTTTGCTTCTTTTTACGTTTAATTTATTCACTTTTCTGAAGTCCTGAACTCAGATTAAATTATTAATTGAGACATTCAGGTTTATTCAAACAGTAAACACATGTTTTATGAAAGCATAGCAAGGGACTAAAGGCATGATTGGACCTGGATACAGTGAAACGTCACGTGTGGCATCACACTTGACAAGCAGATTCAGCTATTCGCTACAGTAGAAGGACATGACATAATATTTTTACTGAAGTAAGCAGCTAATAAGTAATTTTTGCATTCATACTGTTTAAAAATGTCAGAAAATACTGACATTTTCCAACGTATTCATGTTACTCATATTCCATCCATCCATTATCTGTAACCGCTTATCCAATTTAGGGTCGCGGTGGGTCCAGAGCCTACCTGGAATCATTGGGCGCAAGGCGGGAATACATCCTGGAGGGGACGCCAGTCCTTCACAGGGCTGTTACTCATATTGAGTAACGTAATGGATTTCGTTACAACACTCAGACTGTTTCAAGGGCAGGGCCAAAAAAATAAAAAGGGCACCTAGTACACTACATGGGGCCCAAACCCTATGATGTAATGATATAAGGGCACTTCTTAAGACATATTATGGAATTGTCTTGCTCTTGAGGGCACATCATCATCATCATTCATTGCAAGAAACGGCACCCAAGAGGGCACTCAGCCAATTGGGCACATAGGGCACATTATCTCGTTTTGCCACTCAAGAGGGCAAAACGTGAACTTTTTCAACAATGCCACCCCGCCAGTTGAGCTCATGGTCAAACTCTTTTGCTTTGTGCAAGAATTTAGTGAATATGATGTGTTAGCAACAGCTTTCTACTGTAAATATTCAAAGATGTTTTGATATGCTTATCTTGTAACTATGAGATGCTTATCTCATAATTATTACATAATGTCTCATAAATAAGATATACTTATTTTGTAAAAATGAGATACAAACGCATAAGATACTATACCATAATAAAGAGATATTTATCTCGTAAATATGACATAGTATCTTGTAAAAACAAGATACTTATCTTATTTTAATAACATAATATATATGAATACTTTGCACAAGTGTGTAATTTTTTTCCTAGAGCAAGTACCACCTGTTATTAAACCAAAACCTAATTTGGCCTATGTTGAATTATGAAATTCAAAACAGAATTCTGAAACAAATTGTGTAAATAAAACTTTACATTTTCAATAATTCCTTTTTTTTTTTTTGCAAACATTCAGATGTCCTCTGGCACACCACCTCAGGATGCTTTGCGTACCACTAGTGGTACACATACCACAGACTGAGAACCACTGCCCTAGAACAAGATTACCCCTGTTTGAAAAAAAAAAAAAATAGAAAAGAACTCCTACAGATTTAGATTTCCCTTTAAAAAGTTCTTGTAAAACATGTTAGTGTGCACTTAAGCACAACTTCAAGTAAGGACTTTGGTACAGGTTGTAGTTTCAATTTAAAATTCATTTACAACTGTATGAGCATCACTTCATCTGGGAAATTAGTTTTTATTGAAGCAGTGAATTCAGAATCCCATGTCTTGTGGCTGTCCGTTTTTGTCACTGTTTAAATAAATATTTAGTATATGTCTGATATCTAATGCTGTAGAGGTGAGCATGCACTAAAAGCAGTCGCATATGATAACTGGATTAGAGTGTGTACAAACAGAAAATATGGGAAGGTGAATCAAATACAGAAAATGCATAAAAACAGCAACATCAGGGAATTATTTAATATCTTTAGTATCACTCATGTATTACTATTTTGCATTGTAAAATCAGGACACTGACATGTTGCCGTTTCCTTCCAGGCTTCAAACAGACCATTAATTAGGGCGCTACCTCCTTGGGTCTCCGAGAAGCAGCTGGACAGTTACAGTGCCCAGAGATAGCTGTCTGTTATCCTGACCCACATGTGAAAATCCTTATACATATATGTGTGCATGTGTGGGTAGGTGTATGAGTATATACATGCACTCAGAAAAGCACTTAACTGTCATAATCTAACAGTCTCCAGGGATATATTCTCCAGGGTCGCAGCACTCAGGAGTTCAGCCACATCTTTCTCTTGTATTTTCCCATAGCTCCATCTATATGGTCAGATTCTACCTATAAATTTCCAGTCCAGTTTTCAGTATTTTGCGTCTGATTACAGCATCCATTATTTTCAGAATGCTTGCATTCAATTTTACAAAGAAATCATCAGGGGTATGTTCCAAAGTTCAGTTTAACAAGTTGTTATGTCAGGGGGCTGAGGCCACCAGTTCATGGTTGTAAGAACATGTCTATTTTTTATTGTATATCTATATTATTATATATCTATATTTTATTAAATTTTATATATATATATATATAATTTTATATATATATATATAATTTTGTATATTTATTGTATATTTTGTATAGTAACAGCTTCTTGATGGGTACTCATCCTTTCAGACACAGTATTTGGCTGAGGGATGGACAGATATATCCGTCGATTTGATCCTTATATTTTTTCTGTATGTTTAAGTATTTTTAAAACTGTTTTGGAAAGTCCAGTGGGTTTTCCAATGGCCCGGAAAAAGGAACAACTGGTTCGTAGTGGCTATTTGTATTTTATGGAAATTAATTGAAGTTGCTGGCCTGGAACTCACTCACTCACTTACTTACTCTTACAATCTCTTAAAGAGTCATTGATGCAACGCCCAATATCATTCCCCTTTGGAGCAGTTTGCTTTCTTGTTTTTAAACTGTATGGACCCTTAACTCACTTTTACTTACTCATTAATTTGTATGGATATTATATTTTTGCTGCAACTGTCAGACTCAGTCTGTACCAAAATCTTATATTATCCTGAAAATATATAAACTAATTTCTGGTTTTGACAGGATGAATGTTAAAAACTGTCAAAGAGCTTTGAGACACCAACAAAGCAGATGTGAAGTCTCTGTTTGTACAGAATCGCAAATCCCTTGAGGGATTTAAAGGATATCCCTTAAAAGATAAATATTACAGTTAATAACTGTCTCAGGTACAGCAGACTCAAAGAAGATTATAAATAGATATATGCATTTGTGCAAACATCATTTTGTCATGGGCAGAACGTGCAAAGAACTACTCCAGGTCAAACTTGATCTTGTTTATATGAAAAATGAATGGCATATTTGTCCATTGTGCAGTTTTTAATTGGATTATTGCAAAGTAATTAATTAGATTAAAAAAAAAAAAAATATATATATATATATATATATATATATACACAATGTTTTCATTTATACTTTTTATTACTATACTATACTATTTATACTGTAGGCCATTAAATCCACTTTACTGCTTCACTTGATAAAGCTTGCCAAAAGTACATACACTTTGTAAATAACTAGTTAACCACAGAGAGTTTTGGAGACACCAAACACCACTAATATTTCCCATGAACAGAAACTGCTTAGTATTGTTCTGTATGCAAATGGTAAGCTATAAAACGTCACTACATCCTCAGACATCTATTTAGGAGCTCTTTTTTTTTTTTTTTTTTGCGTCTACTTGCTTGCCCTTCTGCCTCATCTCACCATTCTAATTCATTCTTAGCCATCTGATAGTAAAGGTCAGCTAAGCCCAGTGGTGTTATCTGTGTTTGACCCATTACTAAGGCCCTATTTAAAGACACAAGGACGTAGTGCAGTCCCACTTTGCCTGGTCTCTAGTCACTGTGGCCTCAGGGTACAGCTGATGCATGGTCCCTATAGACGAAACCCAGTGTCACTACTGGGCAGATGTATATGAATCTGCTATAGTCTGGCCCCAAAAGACTTGACTTTGACGAGACAAGCCGGAGCATATGCTTGTCTTCTGTCTGCCAGCAGTAACAGGTTTACCTTAGATTTGTGATTTTAAGTCAACATGAAAAGGGCAAAATGCAAATAAAGCCAGACAAAGATTTGTGTGAGATTTTTGGGGTCATGAGGTGTTATAAACAATTCTGCCCTTTTCCTTCTGTTACTCTTTTTGCAGACACCTCCGCATGCTCCAAATCATACTGAAATTTTATAGCAATCCTCCATAATGCTAACAAGAATTCTCTTAATCCCACTAATGTGTTACTGGATACTGACTGACCAATCCCTTGGCTGTAATGCTGATTTGAAGGTTCTATCAAAGAGGCACAATACAGACAAGTCTCCATAATGTTTTATGAAACTGGTCAGTATGATCATTGTGTGAGCACTAGACATTCATTGGTTAAAAAGCTTTAATCATGTTCTCTAGGTCAGCTTGATTTATTACGCTGGACACTGGGAATGAGTAGGGCCATGTTTATATTCATGACCCTGACAGCAAAACCATGCATACACACACACACTCACAACACACTTACAGTCCACTGACAGCCCATGCCCATGAATCTGACAGTAAAACCATGCCGGATTACACGTATAAACACACATACAAACACAGTTTAATGACAGCGATACAACAATAATGAATAGTCACATGTACAGTAGTTACACTCTCAGAAAAAAGGTACAGTAAAGGTACATTATTGGTCATTAAAGGAACAAACAGTCTAAAGTCATTTAAAGGTACAAGAGTGTTTAAAAGTCCAGTTGTGTTTCCTAAAGGTACATTACATTCTCTTTTCCAGAAGGAGAGGGGGATATCTGTAAGTTTACATTATAGTGTCAAAAAAAACATAATAAATGTCCTGGAGATTAAACTGGGTCTATGAAATCAACACAATTTTAAAATTATACTATTATAATAAGGTACAATTATTTTCCCTAATTAAAGGTACAAATATGTGGCCTTGAGGGTACCACCATGGTGACAGTAAAAGGTCGCATGTACAATGACAAACTGTCTGACCGTGTAGCAAAGGCATAGATTTGCTCGACATTGGTGGGGACCTATGAATGTACCCCATATAGACGATTTTAGTCTGCTGTTATTATGATGGACTCATTTCATTAGTACACATAATACACATGTTTTCCTTCCGGTTTTGGCTCTGCTAACATCCAAACTACAGACTCCATCAGGGAAAGGCAAAGCTGGTCATATGTGTTACAGGGAGTAGAGAATGTGATTTTAACCCTTTCTGCATATCTATTAATGAGACGTTGACAAATCGTTTTTATTTATTTATTTAATTTTTTTGGGGAGGGAAATAATTTAGTAATTGTTGGATATTGGGGGGAACACGTCACCTCTGTCCATGCTAATTCTACGCCCTTGCCCTGTAGATCACATTACGTTAATCAGAGTTAGAGTCAGTCAGCATTTATAGTACAACCAAGCCAGCGCCGTCACTAGAGATTAATGATTAGGGGGGCTACGATTTAACCAGGGGGTTAGGGGTAATTACCTAATAGCAGCACATTTCTTTGATGAGTTACAGATTAAGCAAAGCCACAAAGAACTAAGATAACATTAGTTCTATCTAAAGCAGTGCTGTAGCTCCCAGTGTTTCAGCTCTGACCTGCTGTTCTCAACGCAAAACAAACCGCTGTAGGAGGGACTGTGACTCTATTGGCTGCAGCACTGAATGATGGACAGATAACTCTTGCTGCTGATTGGTTAATTAAAGGTGGTGACCAATGAAAAGTGTGTTCTCTGTTCAGGAGCCGTGGAGAATCTGCCCCTCGCTCCGGCTGAGAGAGAGCTATGTGTTTCTGTCTCAAACCTAAAAGTGTGACTTCAATAAAACGGAAAAAAAAACACGTCCCGTATAGGTTCAAAACTTGTATGTGTGTGTGTGGAGGGGGGGTCTGGTGTTCTAAAACAGGTCTAACAACGTGAACTCCATGAACTAAGCTATAAAATTAAATGCTAAGATGGACCAGTACTATTTACTCTCATACATTCACAACAAAACAAGGACACAATACATCTGAGATCTCCCTCCTTTGGGACGGTTAAACCTTCAAAACAACAACTTTAATCCCCTGTGAATTCCTCATGCCCTTCCCTTACACCCTCAGGGGAAAAAGAGGTACGCTACAGGTACATCATTTTAACTAAATGTACAAACAGTGTAAATGTTCCCTAAAGGTGCATTACATACTCTTCTCCAGAAGGAGGGGTGAATATTTATTAAGCTTTCATTACAGAACTGTGTAAAATAAAAGAACATAATATAAGTCCTGGAGATGAAATGGGCTGTATGAAACCAATTTTAAAAACTATAATTAAAATAGAATAAGGTACAATTATGTTCCCTGATGTAAGGTACAGAATACGTAACCTTGAGGGTACCACCATCTTGACAGTTTTTCAGACTGTGTACTTGAAGACAACACAATATTTTTTTTTAAAGTTTCACAGATTTTTTTTTATTATTGGAAACAAAAGGAAGCACTTTAATATGTCAAGTGGAAAATTATTCAGTTAGGATCTTCCTTCCTGAGGGAAAGACACAGCCAAATAGGTTGGTCAGACCTTGGTTAGATTTTCAGGAGCTGAACTCAAAGCCTAGGGTTAGTTTCAGATTAAACATAATTAGGAACTGACAGAGTTATCAATCAGCCATGCTTTGATTTACATTGGGTTTCCAGTTTATGAAATCTAAATCTCCACTAGACTGTAAACAGGGCATGTGTGCAAAATCACTACTCAAAATGGTTCTGGATGTAGCGCTGCCTTCAAGGCACAAGGCATGTTATTGGTTACCAGCGAACATGCAGGGATGAATGTGATTAAAATGGATTGGACGGAGATTTTCAAATGCAGCCTCATAAACCTGCTCCAACTAGACACTCATGTTTGCATACTTTGACTGCTAGAAATGTCTCTGGAAGAAGAAACGTGCAATATATCTGTCTTTTCCATTAAAGTACACTTAATTCAACTAATAATTTGTTGAAAGTGCTGCAAAAAATCTCAATATTTTGTTTTAATTGAGTGCAGGAAAATTATGTAACTCGCTGCCTCAGATGAAGCAGTACATCTCTGCACACTTATGTCTGCTGCCTCTGAAGGAGCTACAGAAAATTATAAAATAATGCTCTACTGCTTCTAAAGTCATTCTGTATGTCATTCTGCAGCTTCTTCAGAGTAAAAGTGAGTAAAATATACTTCTTTAAAACTTGCCTCATAGGCAGCCACATTTTATTGTACAACAATCTGCAGCTACATCTGAGGCAGCAGTTATAACACAAATGTGCAGGAAAAAAAATGCCTCAGAGGCATCAGAGCATTCTGCAGATTGCAGAGTTCTTCCATTTTATCTTCCATTTAAGCAAAACAAAACACTGAAAACGCTTCTAACAAATGATGAAGCAGAATTAAGTGTACAGTATTTTGCACATTTATTTCTTCCAAAGTCATTTCTGGCAGAAAGAGCCAGCAGCCTATAAAGGTCTAGGTGGAGCTTTACCGGTTTATGGTGCAACATTTGAAAATCTCCACCCAAATACATTTTAAACTAATCACATGTGAAGCATATCTGCTTGTAGATTTTAGAGATATTTTCTCATTTTTTTAATTGTCTTTGACATTTTTTAATCCAACTGGAGGCCTTACTAATATTAACTGCTAATAATACTTAAATGCAGTGCTTTAAGTAACATTAGATAATATTTTTACCTTCAAATTCAGCGTCTGTAATTGTGTTGCCTCACTGACTTGAATGTTATGAACATTACATGAACATTACATGAATGATCTGAACATTACATCAACACTCATTGTTACTCCGGGCTCAGCTCTACAGAAACTGCACTATGTAACTTTTGGGGGCAAGCAGGGGGCCGCCACCACAAAGGAAATTAGGAACCCGCCTCTTTGATTTCAGGATATTGCCGTAAATCTAAATTTCAACTCTTCAACTGAAGGGGGAGCCCAGGAGAAATAATACCAAATCTAACCAATGTGTTGCTTTAACATATTATTTCCTATTGTTCTCCGAAACAACCAGTTTAATAAATTAATACTGAAATGATGGTTCCATCACTGATAATTATGCCCTACTCCTTTCAGGGTTTCCATCTGGTATAGCCACATTGTTGTTGGCTCACACTCAGCAGTGGAGTCTGCCAGTCAGTCTACTTGCAATGCAAATACAGGAAAACTGTGTTTTCTAATTAGCCACACCATATTAGAAATATCAATATTACACTCACATTACACTTATGCACTTCTGTGCCAGCATCGTGTGAAGACTGCTTGAACACATTCTGATCAGCAGTGTTAAATTAGCTTTAGCACTTGAATTCCCTCCAGCGCATTTGATGACACACTGCCAGCAATAGGCTTATGTTTATGTGCCCTTCAGATTGAATCCAGATTCACAATGAAGTGGCATCATTTTTAAATGTAACTGTATATATTTACTGTATATGGCATACTCTTTATACAGTGACTCTTTATGTTGGTATTTTGAGTTTGAATGCAGTGAATATATGAGTAGGGTATTGGTGTCAAAATCATACTACTGATAAAATCAATGTCTGTCTGGAGTTAATTCATGACAGAATATCATAGCTAACATAATAAACATTAATAAGGGTAAATCAACTACACACATTGATCATTAGTATTGTCAGAATAAGGAAGATATATAATCTCACAATTTTGTTTTAAAAAATTAAGTTTTATTAGCTGTATTTACACTTCTTCATGTCAAACCCAGGGCAGCACGGTGGTGCAGCAGGTAGTGTCGCAGTCACACAGCTCTGGCCTGGAGGCCTGGAGGTTGTGGGTTCGATTCCCTTCCGGATGACTGTCTGTGAGGAGTTGGTGTGTTGGGAGTTGGTGGGTTTCCTCCGGGTGCTCCGGTTTCCTCCCACAGTCCAAAAAACACACGTTGGTAGGTTGATTGGCGACTCAAAAGTGTCCGTGGGTGTGAGTGAATGTGTGAGTGTATGTGTTGCCCTGTGAGGTGTATTCCCGCCTTAAGCCCAATTATTCCAGGTAGGCTCTGGACCCACCGCGACCCTGAACTGGATAAGCGGTTACAGATAATGGATGGATGGATGTCAAACCCAACAGTCTAATAAGAGAAACACATGCATGTGTTTGTAGAAATGCTTTTTCTTTGATAAAAACCCATAATGGCAAAAGAATTATGAAGAGCTAATATTTTGTTCTACAACTAATAAAAGTAATGGTTCTACAAATGTTCTCTATATAGAACACCTGAAGAACTTTTGCATAATTAAAGGGTTCCTTACATCAAGAAAAGGGTTCTTGAGATTGGTGGAGAATGTATTCTATTTAGCACATTTTATAGAGTGAGTTCTACATGGAAGAACCAAAAAGTGTTCTTCTATTGTTCTGATGTCATACTGGTTACAACAGAAGAACCATTCTTGCTGCCATCCAGAACAGGTGCTATGTAGAACCACCTATAGCACATTCTCCATCAATGTGAAGAACCCATTCATTCCCTTTTTTAAAACGACCCTTGTAGAACAATCATTTTTAAGCATGTACAGGGCTACTATGGCCTTATGGTTAGAGAACATTGTTTCAGTTCCCAGGATCGGCAGAAAAAAATCACCCATGGCTGAAGTGCCCTTGAGCATGGCACCTGACCCCAAAACTGATGTGGTTGGTAGCCTGCTGCTCCAGTTGTGTATGTGTTCACTGCCCCTAGTGTGTGAGAAGTATTGGGCAGCCGCGGCCTAATGTTTAGGGAAGAGGGCTGAAAGGTTGTTGGTTTGATTCCCACAACAAGCAAGAAAATTGGGGCTGGTGGGAATGAAAGAACAGCACCGTCCTCCTCCCTCAATCCAAGGCTGAGGGGCTCTTGAGAAAGGCAGGAAACCCACAACTGCTCCTTGGATGCCGGGGATGGCTGCCTGCTGCTTGCGTGTGTTCACAGCCCCTAGTGCACTAGTGTGTGTGTTCACTGACACTCATGGGTTAAATGCGGAAGACACATTTTGTTGTACGATGTACAATGACAAATAATTGCACAACAGATGTGTGTATGTGTGTTCACTACCACAGATGGGTAAATGCATAGAATACATTCCTAAAGGGGATTAATATAAGTATCTTCTTGTTGTTGTTCTTCTACATAACTGAGCAGTTAAGTCGCCATATAAACTGTAATGACACAAAATATTATTTTCAGTTTTTCTATTAATAGTATTAGTTTGACATTGTGATATCATGTAATTATTGTCCTGAAATTATATATTATGATATTAATGTGTATTTACATTTCCCACATATGCATGTACAGTCTTTGCCTGGTGATCGTTTTGTTTCAGTGTAGGTAACAGAAAGTAATGAGAAAACTGGGAGAATGTCATGCAAAGTATACAACGTTCCTCAGCATCTGCCCAGCATGGACTCTAGCTTTAGCACAGATAATGATGATGACATTCTGTAATGATGATGAGAGTTATGGAAATGATAATGTTTAAATGATGATCATGATGATGTTGACAAAAAAGTTGAGTTTTTTTTTTTTTTTTGCTGGTATCATACCACACATACTCCCAAACATAGTGAACTTTTTAAAAGCCTCTGCCCAGTGTGGGTGCCATGATATCCATATCATTCTTCTGCCTTCCTTCAGAGTGAAGACTGATACAGAGTGAGAAGCACTCAGTTCTTCAGCCTTAAACCCTTTGACAGCCACAAGCTTGAGTGTGTGGGTGACTGCCTTTCACTGGAGAGCATGGAATGATCTTTCTCTCTCTCTCTCTCTCTCTCTCTCTCTCTCTCACTCTTACTCTCTCACACGCACTCTCTTGCTCTATATTCCTTTCTCTCTTTCACTCATTTTCTCTGTCTCTGTTTCTCTCTATATCTCTCACAAACACACACACATACACCATGCAGGCTTCATGGAGTCAAATCATATCACACTGTGAGATGATACAGGCAGGGAATTACAGAGCATCAGAATGGCTCAGGGCTGACAATGGATGAGCTCCAATGCGCTTCATCACAGCCAACAAACTATACTTTCCTCACAGCATCTATTCCAGGGAGTCCATCAGTTTTAATATGGAGGGGTAGGTGACACCACTAGTACAGTTACATATGCAGAAGTATTGTTACAGGAAAGGAAAACAAATGCTCAGACATTTTTGTTTTACTTATATTTCCTATCGCTCTGAAGAACTTTTTTTTTTTTTTTTAAATAATTTCTGTAATTTCACACTGAATGGTTTTGCATTAATGTAAGAGAAGAAGAACCTGAGGAAATGATCATTTCTTTATTGAAGCAAGAACATTCAGCAAAGCTTACATCACAGACAGTAATTGCTTCTCAAACTATATACCTGTTGTAGTAGCAAAAACTGCAGCAACTGTGCAGTCTCTGTAACTAGATCAGTTTTTATATCGCTGTGGTGGAATCTTGGCCTATTTATTTTTGCAGAAGTGATTTAAAGGAATACTACGTAAGATTTGTTCTTCTCCTGGGGCTCCAACTAGTGTACTTCATGTTTACAGCACTATACTGAAATCAGTGGGGAGAAGGAGGGATGGAGTTGTAGTTTCCTGCTCTCCCCCAGAAGTTACATAGCGCAGGTTCTGCATTGCTGAGCACAGAATAGTAGGGTTAGAGGTTGTATTCTACATATTTCAGGTCGGAGCAATATCACAATGATTTTAAAGCTGTATATTATATTATGTTGTATATATATTATAATTATTTATATTATATATATAACATTTATTACATTTTATCTTATAACAACATCTTCAAAATCACTGTGATGCTTTAACGGAGCTGTTTCATACATTCTGAGGTTCCAAAAGGGAGCCAGGATGCTGACTATGCCAAACCAAAACCTTAACTGTGGTAACTTCGGTTTATGTACTACGTACTATGATTTCTTTCACTATAACCCAGTTAATCTTGGATAGATGACTGGACATACTCCTGTGGATTCTTTCAGTAATGGCAAGTTGCCCAGGACCTGAAGCAATATGTCCGTCCCACCCACTATCACAGTAACAGCACCATGTTCAGCTGTTGGTATGATTTTCTTTTAGTGGAACTCTTTTAGTTTTATGCCAGATCAACTTTCAAGTCATAAGTCCACACAAAAACTGTTCCAAAAGACTTGGGGTCATTAAAGCTGGAGTAGGTGATTTTGTAGACAACAGTATTTTTGAAAATATTCCAAACAAAAAAAGTACCTCTCATTACAAGCCAATCCTTTAACCACAGGAATGCCTCCAAACCATTAGCGCCAAATCTCAAAAATGTTCCTCCACCTAAGGCAATGCACAGTGAAGATCATAAAATAGTGTTTTTTGTTTGTTTTTGTTTTGATAATTTTTTCCACTCAGAAACTGCATTGTAAGTCAGATAATAAAACCAGCTGTTTCCATCTGTGATTTGAGTGGCTCTAGACACGCTATATAGCAAAGTAATCTTTTTATTTATGTCACCAGAGTATTTCCTTTACTGATTGCTATTGGAATGTAAAGAGTATTTACAAAAAATGTGTTTTGAATAATTTCACCTATTCCAGGTTTAAGGCGTATCTTTATACGTGGAAATGAGAGACGAGTCTTTATGCTCCTTTCATTTAACACTTATTATCAGGCTGCTCTACCATGGACACAATTTAGGCCTCTAGTCACTTAGATGTTTGTCTGGGTTTTCGAACGGAATTGCTTTCCTGGTTATGTGGACTTACGCATAAAGCTATATCAAATCCAATACACAAACCCACAATGTTGTTGTGTGGCAGCATTGACAATTAGATTAGAAGAATGATGTTAATCTCAATACATGCACTGATGGATGACCACAGATCACAGGAATGGCAGAGAATTGACAGAGACATTTGTTTTATCCGAGACAGCTTTCAAAGGAGCTAGAAAGGAAAGGTAAGATATGTGTTCTTCTACTGGACTTGTGTCCATAGTCTGATTTTGATTCTCTCTCTCTCTCTCTCTCTCTCTCTCTCTCTCTCTTTCTCTCTCTCTCTTTCTCTCTCTATCTCTCTGTCTCTCTCTCTCAAAAAAGAAAAAATCTAAAAAACGAATCCTCTCAGATACTCACGTTAACTAAACACATGACAGAATAAAAAAGTCCCAAGATGAAAATGTTACAATAAATAGAGAAATACAACCAAAATCCCTAAGAATTAAAGTGAACAGAGGCTTGTCTCAGTGACGTAAGGCACAGCAGCGGTACCTAGACTACTGCTGGTTTGAATCTTGGACAGGGCACTATGGATGCTGTGTCCAACTGCGTGATTGCGAGTTTTAATTCCACTGACCTTCATCTCAGTATGGCCATTGTGCCCTTAAGGGAAGCCAGAATGGCAAATTATGCCAGAGCAGACCTTTACTTTCACACACAGTGTCTTAAAGCCTGTTCACTGACCCCAAATATAAGAAATTGAAAGAGGGATTGCTTTCTGTTTGGTGTCTTTAAATCAACAATGAGACAAGCATCAAATCTTCAAGTAAGAATCCCTCTTTCCTTCACTTCTACTCGACAGATTTGGCTTTGGCTGAACTTATCCACACAACCAAAAGAGTGCTTTCAACAGGGGCTTGAAAAACTGTCATTCACATTGTGAAGTAAGAGTTGTGTAAGAAATACATAAACTGGCGTATAATCCTAACCACAGCTGAAGCATGAGTCAGGCCCCCCAGACTCTCAGGGTCATGCTTGCCAGCTGTTCACAAGCTGTAAAATATTCCAAAATCAATCATATCGGTTCCGGAAAAAAAGCAACCTCGCATCAAAAAGTGGAGCAGTTATGAAAGAGGAATATGCAAACTAGGGATCATTCCTTCCCACTCACTAGACCTAAGCAATATGGCAATATAATATTAAATCATATTTTAAGATATTTTATATTGTAAGTGTGAAGCTTGCTTTTACTGAAAGGTAATTAAGTCCTTGGTTAAAAATATAGTAAAAGTTCATATAATCTCAGCAACCACATAATACTTTTCCATATTTTCAACGTAATATAATTTCATTTTACAGTGAAGCTTACTCAAGCCTTAACTGGATTCAGTTGATGTTATTTGTAAATGTATAGGCCCTAGACAGAAAGTTCTAGAATCTGTATCAGGAAAGGAAACATGGGGCATAAGAATGTTTTTGTGACCGAGTGAATTCCATTCATTCATTCATTCATTCATTCATCCAGTTCAGGGTCGTGGTGGGTCTGGAGTCTACCTGGAAGCATTGGCCACAAGGTGGGAACACACCCTGGAGGGCGTGCCAGTCCTTTGCAGGGCAACACACACACTCACACATTCACACCTAAAGACCCTTTTGAGTCACCAATCTAGCAACAATGTGTATTTTTTGAACCGTGGGAGGAAACCGAAGCACCCGGAGGAAACCCACAAGGGGAGAACACACCAAACTCCTCACAGACAGTCACCCGGAGTGGGACTTGAACCCACAAACTCCAGGTCTCTGGAGCTGTGTGACTGCGACACTACCTGCTGCACCACCATGCCGTCTTCAGAGTGAATTTAACTAAGTGAATTATAAAATGTGTAAGTAACAGCAAGAAAGCTTGTGTGTGAATGTTTGAGTGATTGAGTGAGTGAGTGAGGTATAAAGCTATTATCCGGTAGCAGACTGCTAGCCAGGTGGTGTGAAGGCGACGATGCGATTACACGCTGTGTAAGGTGACTGAGTGCATCTGAAGGGCAGTTGTAGCCATTTAAAACCTACCTGACTAAACGGATATCTGAGAGGACGTGTAAGGTGACCCCTTGACCAAATTCATTTTGGCTACAGATGGCAGAGGCTCAGATATGATCCGTGCTGTATGGCACAACTCCTGCACCTTTTGAGAGCTACTTATCATCTGTTTGAGAGTCAAGGTCCTGTGGGCAGAAGATGGATTGAATTCTCACTTTCAGATGGTCAGACCTGTTGACCTGTGCTCTTACTGGAGTGTAGTGATTGCTGGGTGTCCTTCAGTCAGAAGGAGCCTGTAATAAAACCCTTAGTCAAGGCTAAGTGAGTGATGAGGGGGAACAGACAGCGATATCAAAATACAGCAAAACAGCTCTCTTTTTCTGTCTCTCTCTATCCCCATCTTTCCTCCTCTTCCTTTCTGTAATCTCTTTACATATCAATGGGTTTCTCTATGTGCTCTCTGTCTCTTTTTCTGATACTGTGAGTTCCTCTGTCTCGCTATTATCTAAACTGTGTTTCTCACTCTCTCCCTTTGTCTCATAATGTCTTTATTGTTTTAGTCTCTCTCTCTCTCTCTCTCTCTCTCTCTCTCTCTCTCTCTCTCCCCTCTTCACTGCCTTTCACCTCTCTTCGTCTCATTTGCTACTCCTCTATCTCTCTTACTCTCTCTGTACCAGTTCCTTCTGTACATTCTCTCTCGCTCTCTCTTCTTTCTTTTGTCTCTCTCTCTTCTTTCTTTCTCTCTCTCTCTCTCTCCCCTTCACTGCCTTTCACCTCTCTTCGTCTTCTTTGCTGCTCCTCTTTCTCTCTTACTCTCTCTGTACTAGTTCCCTCTGTACCATCCCTCTCTCTCTCTCTCTCTCTCCTTTCTTTCTCTCTCTCGCTCACTCTCTCTCTCTCTCTCCTCTTCACTGCCTTTCACCTCTCTTCGTCTTCTTTGCTGCTCCTCTATCTCTCTTACTCTCTCTGTATTAGTTCCCTCTGTACCATCCCTCTCTCTCTCTCTCTTCTCTCTCTCTTTCTCTCTCTCTCTCTCTCTCTCTCTCTCTCTCTCCTTACAAGAAGATGCACATTAAGTATCTTGTTTTTCTAAATGTTACTATTAACTCTGTTTATGTTACTCAACATTCCCCTTTGTTTCTTACTCCCGCCGTGGCTACATCCCTCCTTTGTGGGTTAACGCCATCCATCCTCTTATATCACTGACGCTAGACCCTCTTTGACCTCAACTTCACAGCTAAAACAGAAAAATTAATGAACATATATATTTTCAAATATAATCTGCCTCTACCGTCACTTGGAAGCACATTCAGTCCCTACAAAGTCTTGAATACATGACTCCCATATATTTCCTCACACCCACTCATATATAAGATCTATTCCAAGTAGTTTCTGGGTAAGTTCTGGGCTGTTTCTCATGTCGTTAAGGCTCTCTCTCTGAACGTCGGGCAGAAATATGACATGCCAATTTCTGGGGGTTTGATGATAATGTTGGGCTTCGTCCTCTCCTGCAGTTTCCTCGCAAAACCTCATTTATGATAATCCTGTTCACTTCCACTCCTACTTTTAATGTCATGCTTGGTTGAGGGTTGTGTGTCTGTGTGTGTGTATGCCACATGCGGTAGAGACACTTCAAAAATAAACGAATTAATAAATAAACAAAATAAACTCTGCAACAGTGATTGAGAAACAGTTGCATCCTTAAAGGAGATGAATACTCATTTTTACCTCTGAACAAGTCATTGTTACGATTTGTTATTTTTATACTTTTTGAAAATCACAACTAACATGAGCTGAAACATCAAAAATGCTTTGCATTTCAAGAATGAGCCCATTTATGCTCCATAGAGTGGGTCACCCCCATGGGGGCTGCCATTTTAAAATCGGTTTATTACAGAGTCTCTCATAAATCCAGTCAACAAAGTGTCAGTATAACGGCTGTCTCCTAATGTTAAAAAAGATTCACTGGAGGAAACACCCTTGAAGAGATTGTAAAAACCCTGTGAATGGGAATTAAAAACATTGCTTTAAAAACATCCGTGACCAAGGATAAATTAAATGCTGTAAAAAAATAACGGTCTTATCAGTTTCATAGGAATCTCATAATAGGAATTCTGTATTAAAATGAAGTCTTGTGATGATTTACAGCAGGAGCCCTGAGACAGTGAGCGGAAATTAATATAATGGCAACAGTAATGATGGTGATTAAGGAACGTGATTTACATACCATGACTTACAAAAATGGCTTTGTCCTTGGAAAGGAAAATTAAGGTGGGAAAACTACCATTACATTCAAGGTTAAAGCAATAAAATCCTTCATATTTTAGAGTAGATATTTTACCAGCCCTACAGCAATCACCCTGTATTAGTCCCCACTGAGTGGGATAAATCCAAACCTATATCTGAACGATAAACGCCTACCCTTCTTCCAAATTAAAGCCGGATTTTACAAACAAATAAATCAATAAATCTTTGTTACTCTACATGGATTTAATATAATGTCCTTCAGAGACAAATTAAGTTAATTCATTCCATCAGTACCAACTACAACAGCAACAGCAATTAAAACCAACTTTAAAACGAATAAGAATAAGAAGAATACATTTTAGACACAGTGTTCTATAATGCACTTTAATAGTACAAATGTACAAATACATTCACACCCACACAGAAGCACCAACCCCTCAGTGTTGTGTACGTAGTTGTTTGTTTGTATTGTAAGACTGTCATGACTGATTTTGTACTGTAAGATTGTATTGTTGTACGTTTATTGGGTTGTTTGTTTGTCTGCATTGAATGGCTAGTTGTTAGGCTGCATTGTCTTTTTGTTTGTATTCTCACACAGTTTAGTGGTATGACAGTGGTCATAGAAAATGACTGTATGTGTGTATTTCTGGTTGTATTTGTAAGGCATTTTGCTGACTGGCCTTAGTGTAAGACTGTATTCTTGTATTGTATGGTTGTTTCATTGTCTGTTTGCTTTTAGAGAATGACTGGTTTTTTGGTTGCATTGTTTTTTTGTTTGTATTTTAAAGAGGTGTGGGTTGTGAGTGTTTCCCAGTAAATAAGGAACGTCCCTGGACGTTCAAAATAGGACTAAAAATAGGTGAATTCGTCAAGGACATGTTTTAAACGTCAATGGACGTCCAAAATCCATCTTAATAAGTAAGTTAAGTGGTGACCAATGAATGACGTCAGTGGACGTCCAAAATGCGTCTGATAGTGTTCTTTTCAACGCCTGTGTTTGAATGTCTTTTCAACTCTTTTTTAACCTTAAGAAAACGTCGATTAGACGGCAGGCAAGTACGTTATTTTAACGTTGATTCAACGGCTAAATGTTTACAGGGTTGGTTGTATCGTATGACTGTGGTGTTGTATAACCTGATCTAACTCACTGGGCAGATCTACCTGTGCTCGTGGCTGAGGTGCTGGTCACACCCTGTAAGTAAGCGACGGCTTTCAGAGTGGCCAGCGCCTCTGTGATGTCCGCACGTGCTCTTAAACATACACAAAAACAAAAACAACGGCCACTGCTTCTAAGTGCCGCTGGCTTTCGGTCCGCGCGCCACATTCCAGACGAAAAGTCACATTGTAAAAGGACAACAAGAAACAGTCACGCAGTTTTTACCGCGAGCCTTCGCGGTAATCAGTGTTCTGATCAAAGTTAGTTTGATTGGCGCTGTCTGTGTCCGCGCGGGGCTTAGAGTCCAGCGTCCCCACAAAGCACAACAAAAAGCACGGCGACAAAAGAAAAAAAAAACACAAACAAACGCGTCACTCACCCGTAAAACTGCTGCTGTCTGGAAGCAGGCATTTCTCAGGAACCCTGGCGCGCGCTGCCCAAAAGCATCCACAACTCGATCTCGCGCCTCGACAGCTCAGCGCCGCGCGGCCAGTAAAGAATGTCCGGCTCGTATCGGTGGCGCGCGCTCATTCCCTGCTGCGCGCGCTCCAGGCTCAAACCTTCTGTTACGACACTAATGGGAGCAGTGCTGGAGCGCGAGAGAAAGAGGGAGAGAGAGAAAAAACACACAAAGAGAGAGAGAGCGAGAGAGAGAGAGAGAGAGTTTAGCCCCTGTGGGGAGGAAAGAAGCAGCGCTCAGAGAGGAGTGATGCAGCGCGCGCTACAAACCCAGATCACATCAAATGAGGAAGATGCAAAATAAATCAAAGTGAGAGTGGAGGAGGGTTTCAGCCACATCTCATTTCTTCCCCTTCGTTCTTCGTTCTTCTCTCACTATCACGTATTGCCTAAACGGATTCTCTCTCTCTCTCTCTCTCTCTCTCTCTCTCTCTCTCTCTCTCTCTCTCTCTTTCTTTTATTTACTTTACAGCAAAAACAATCCTCTGGATATTTGGACGGTTGCATTGTCCATTCCTTTCAGGAGGAGTTTTATTACCCCTTTAAAGTTCAGTCTCAGAAATTGGTTGCATTTTAAGCTTCCCACAGTCCCAGTAATCTAATCACAAACACATGTAGTGGTGTTGATGTATGGGCGCTGGAGTGGTCAGTTCATTATTCTGAGAACACTATCTAATCATCTTCGTTTGATTTTCAAATTTCTATTCTATTTTATATGATCTATTATCTATTGATTATCTATTATAATTTCATTCATGCATTCATTATCTGTAACCGCTTATCCAATTCAGGGTCACAGTGGGTCCAGAGCCTACCCGGAATCACTGGGTGCAAGGCAGGAACACAGCCTGGAGGGGGCGCCAGTCTTTCACAGGGCAACACAGACACGCACACATTCACTCACACCTAGTGACACTTTTGAGTCGTCAATCCACCTACCAACGTGTGGGTTTTTTTTGGACCGTGGGAGGAAACCGGAGCACCCGGAGGATACCTACGCGGACACGGTGAGAACACACCAACTGCTCACAGACAGTCACCCGGAGCGGGAATCGAACCCACAACCTCCAGGTTCCTGGAGCTGTGTGACTGCGACACCATGCCGCCCTATTATAATTTCTATTCTATTATATATTTGCTTTTGATGTGTTTTTGACAGCTACACATCCTTTCAGCCCTGTGCTGTTTGAACTGCGTTCTCACAATGGAAGGATGGGATTTTTTTAACATCTGAAGCAAGAGTGGAAAATATTTTTTCTGTTTCTCAAAGATGAAAGCTTAAATGTTTATCAGCGGGGGCTTTTTTGGGTGGTTTCCCAGGCGTTGTGCTTTTTAAGCTTAAGCTTATCACCTCCAGTTTTGGAAACTCATGTTTGTCCAGTATTCATATTAGACTTGGCCCTTCCTTATGCATATTAAATTCCCATAAGATAAAAGAGTTCTTTAATAAAAGCAGTGGTATAGTAACATTTGCGTAGAGAATGGTTTTTCACATTGGTGGAAAATGGCCTGAATATGGTTGACCAAAACAGGTTCGTATTTTGTAACAAGCAAGGCACTGTAACAGTAGCAGAACCCTTTTTGGTGCTATACAGAACCACATTTAACCATGTTTTAAGGTCTATAAAGAATCTTGTACAATACATACATCATTTATTGTCTATAACCGCTTATCCAGTTCAGGGTCGTAGTGGGTCCTGAGCCTTCCCAGAATCACTGGGCACAAGGCAGGAACACACTCTGGAGGTCCTTCACAGGGCGACACATACACACACACATTCACTCACACCTAGGGACACTTTTGAGTCACCAATCCACCTACCAATGTGTGTTTTTGTACCGTGGGAGGAAGAACACACCGAACTCCTCACAGACAGTCACCCAGAGCGGGACTTGAACCCAAAACCTCTAAGTCCCTGGAGCTGCATGACTGCGACACTACCTGCTGCACCACCATGCCGCACTATTACCAATTTATTCTATAAAGAACTCTATTCAGAATTACACAGATTGTTCTTACCCTTAAAGAACCCCCTTTTAAGGGTGTATCTTCTAAGAAATATCCCCAGACAAATCAAAAGACATGCGAAATGATTAAAAATGGGAAATTAAATACATGTTTTAAATGACACTGAATAAAGCATGGTCTCTGACTTCTGAACAGTAATGTTGAAGTACCCTGTGTTATCACAGCCCCATGAAGTCATTCATCACAATCCCTCGAGCAGGTCTAATTGAAATCACTTTCAATCCTGCCTATAATTCATCTTTACGTTCTGAGAATATTATAAATCAATCAGCATAATCTATTCTTAAACAGCATCAGCCATTCTTGCTCTGAAGTGTGCTGTGATTGATATGTTACAGGGAAGTCATCGGCTGAGGGTTTTTATGTTTATGTTAGTTTTATTCTCACTCAAATTGCCCACACGCTCTCGACTCCAGCTCCCGGCACACCTGAGTCAACTCATCTTCTCATTAGCAAACCTTTTCATGCTTTTCAAATGAGGGTGTTTAAGAAGAGTGAAAATAATTTAGTTAAAATGAAAAGAATAAAATTGCTAAAGTGAAAGAATAAGAAAAGGGCTGAGGTTGATTTGGAGTGGTTTTTAGATTTTGATTGAATCTGTCTTATCTTATGTACTTATTTAGAATTGCAGTTAATAAGTACTCCAGTAATCCAGGGGTGATTCTTCATTAATGCCCTTGAGGAAATTGAGTCTTTGCATTTCAACCCACACACTCACACACCCAGTCTGCCAACCACAGCAACCGGGAAGCAGTTGGAGTTTAGGTGTCTTGCTCAAGGGCATTTTAGCCATGGACATTGAGGGAGGATAAAACTCAGTTCCTTCACTCACCCCTCGCCCATTTTTCCTGCAGGTCCCAGTGATTGAACTGACAATTTGTAGGTCACAAGACCACTTCTCTAGCCTTAAAGGGAATGTCTATAATTGTGGGGAAACGCGGTCCTCCAGTTTACTTTCAGAAATCTTTTCAACATCTTTTATGGTGGAACGGTATATTTGAGGAGGAAAAAAAACAAATGCTCTTTGCATATGGCTGATGTTTAATTTGTAGGTTTTTTCAGTGTTTGAATTACCACAGAAACTCATATGTAAATTGAGTTTGGTTGTTAGCTTTTCAGTCTGTTTTTACTTTCAGGTAGGTAACACTTTTCTGAATTTGGAGTCAGTTCCATTTATAGCACAAAATATGTTAATATTACTCACATATAGATCAGGGAGAGAGAGAAAGAGAGAGAGAGAGAGAGAGAGAGAGAGAGAGAGTTTGCTTTGTACCTTGTTACTCCCCTGTCCATGTGCTTTTGTTAGTGTTGTGGTATTGTTCCTCCCTTTCCACACCAATGTTATCTGTTGACCCTAGGAGTGGTCTGTCATTATGGTTACAAAATTGTTGTTCCTTGTTCTGCTCCTGTTTTTTTTTATATACCCATTGTCTTTAGCAGTGTTTGAAATGGCTCCCTACTCACTATTCCCTACATTACTCACTATATAGTGCACAATTGTTCAGAAATAATTCAGAATGATTTTGGACACTATTTCACGTGGGTTTTACCAAACAATGGGTGTCTGTGCTATGCATATATACATGATGTAGTGTCAAAATTGTTTACTACCCTCCTAAATTTAGTTCACTATAATGGTGACCTATATAGTGAGTAATGTAGGGGATAATGAATAGGGAGCCATTTTGAACACACAGCTGTTGTGCACTACTTATTGCAATGCATTGTGGAAAATAGCACCAAAATAGCGCACTATATAGTGAATAGGGAACAGTTTTGTCAGTTGTTATCTTCTCAGGGTGATCTGTGTTCTTAGTGTTCTAGTTCTGCATTCTGTGTTCAGTTTTTGATATTTTATTTTAATTCTGTTTGATTTTCATCGTAGACTCTGTAGATGAAATGAACTTGCACTACCATCCCACTCTGTCTACAACTCTGAAACTGACTTCTCTGCCAATGGAAAATAAAACCAGGGAATAGGGAGCCTTGCCCTTAAGTGAGCAATTTCAAGAGACCATCATTAACAGGAGGTGTAATGTGAACAAAGTTTGCAAGCCAATTGATCAAATGTATTTCACACATCAGTAAGTTAATGGCTATGTCTCAAGGTTGCGCATTTGGGTTCCTTAGAGTGTGAGGCATGCCCACAATTAAGGGCAAGGCTGCCCATCTACTCCAGGCTGGTTTTGGGTTCCACAGGGTGCAGTGTGTGGTGTTCCCTAACTTAACCTCAAGGCTGCCTTGTTCCTCTTGGTTGCTTGCTTGCTAGGGTTGTTTCTTTTGAGTTCCCAAGATCCTCCTGGTCTGGGGTGGGGGCTGGATCTGAGGTAGCCCAAGCAGACCAGTGTGTTCCTTTGTGATAGCCTCCTTGCCTGCATCTGTATTATTCTATGCAAACAACAATTCAAAAATGAGATTAGCTTTATTGGATTTAGGATTTATGGGTTGTAAATTATGCATGAATCATTCAGGGATGGAAGAGTTGATTAATTTTGCAGGAGATCATTTTTTGAAGATAACATATATGGTAAACCACAAGTATAAAACTGTGGAATATTTTGGGAAAATAAAATAAAAAAGTGAAAGAAAATTGGTGCTTTCAAAACTACCTAACAAAATAAATAAATAAATCAAGACACTTAGCAAATGAGACCTGGAACAACCATGCAACAAGACAGAGAAGACTACCAGAAAAATGCAGCCCTATTTTGTAGCAGTCTCCACATATTTGTCTCTATAGATTGGCCTTTTTCTGCTCCTGTCAAGTGGCTTTCTCAAGTGCTCAGCTTCAAGGAGATGATACATTTCACTCTGGGAGATCTGACAGAGGATTCTTGTGGAATGAGGCAGAAATGGATGCTTGTATTCTCTGAGGATGATGTAGTGATGTCATTTGGTGCAGTTAAGAGAAAATTGTAAAATTTTCACTCTATTAAACATCCTACCATTAACAAAATCGGAACTACCACCATCCAAACAATAACAGCTGCAGACTGAAACAAGCTGCTGAATAATGCAAGGTGTATGAAGAGATTTGTGAAGGTGTAATGTATAATCATAGGGCTCTGAGAACTAGAGCTGAGTTAATGAAGCGGTGCTGGGTGAAGTCAAAGTTCCTGCCACCTACTCTCGCTCATTCGTGTCGATGCTGACATCTGGCTGAACTCTGACAGGGTCTAGTTTTGCTGACATTCAAAACTATGAGCAGCTGCTGAAGAAAGCGACAGTGATGATTTATCATAGCCTGTGAAATACAGCTGAGAAAAGAGCATTAATAATGTAATCTTAATCTTCACTTCTCATGGATTTCAAACAGCTCATTGAGTTGATATATCCCTCACTCTGAAAAAAATATGCACACGTTGCTTTCTGAAATTCTGCAGGTGTACAAATACCTCTACTTGTGTTTGTTTTCTAATCGCGTGCAGCTGTATAGCACAAGATATCAACCTCAGCAGCATAGTACCTCATCATTAGAATATGCAAATCCACTGAGGCGGGGCGTCACGGTGGGCACAGCAGGTAGTGTTGCAGTCACACAGCTCCAGTGACCTGGAGGCTGTGGGTTCGAGTCCCGCTCTGGGTGACTGTCTGTGAGGAGTTTGGTTTGTTCTCCCCATTTCCATGTGGGTTTCCTCCAAAACAAATCACACATTGGTAGGTGGATTGGCAACTCAAAAGTGTCCATCGGTGTGAGTGAATGTGTGTGTCTCACCCTATGAAGGACTGGCGACCCCTCCAGGGTATACTCCTGTCTTGTGCCCAATAATTCTGGGTAGGCTCCGGCTGCAACCCTGAACTCGATAAGCGGTTAAATATAATGAATGAATGAATGAATTAATGAAATCCACTGAAGCTAGGGTATGACCCTGGCCAGTGCTTGGATGGGAAATCTCCTGTGAAAGCTTGAGTGGCTGCTAGAGTTTATTTGGTGGGGCCAATAGTGGTCAATGTCCTTGTGGTCTGTGTGGATCCTCATGACATTGACACTGCACTGAATTAATGGCACTGTCCTTCAGATGAGACATAAAACATTGACCCTCTGAAGTCATAAAAGAACCCTGGACATTTTAATTGAAATTTTTGACACTTCTGGCCTCCTCATCCTCCCTATCTTCAAATAATTGACTTAATTATCCTTTCACATTTTCCTTGGTGAGGGTAGTGGTGCAGACTGGCTGCCGTCACATCATCCAGGTGGATTGTACACACTGACGGATGGGAGGCTTCCTGATGTCCTAAAAACAGAACCTTTTTTGAGTGTCTAAAAAGGTGTTATGTAAGTATAACTATCATTCATCTTTCATTCACAGTTATAGGGGCAGGTGGAAATCAAGCTCCAATCTTGCTTCAGATATGAGAAAGATGCAATTGTTGTTGCCCATCCTTCTCCTACTGAGAGAAGAGAACTCTACCTGAACTTAAGTAATATTGAACATTATATCTGCCAATTTTATTGAAGAACTGAAATTAAGTCTTCAAAACAGACATAGGTGTCACAATATAAACACTGAATACACACTGTGTGTGTGCGTTTCATTTTTTATTTTTTAATGCTGAACATTGAGTGATTCGGGTTTTAATGTCACATTTATGTAAAAATTAAATAGGTGAGGTGCAGTTTCTTAATTTTGGCACAGTAATTTAAGTTTATGTAATAATAATAATAATAAGCCTTAAGCGATAACAAGCCTGGACCTTTAAAGGAACAGTGGGTAATATTTTTACCTTAAAATTACAGCTTCAACATCACTGTGATGCTCTACTGACCTGTAATAAAGAGAATAGATCCTCTGTCTTTGCTACTTCCAGGCTCAGCACTGCAGAAACTGCACTATGTAACTTTGGGAGGATGGTAGGAAACCACCCCCAACCCTTCCTATGAATGAGGGATTATAAAAAAGGTTCTAGCCATTCACATCTCTCATTTAAAGCACTGATTAAGGAACTGATAAGGAACCAGTTGATTGAAAGTGTTAAAAAATGGTTCTTCTTTTTGTAGTTTAAAAAGGATTTTGCTTGGTACTTTTATTCTTAACAGAAGTGGTGTCACTTTCAGCACCACTAGATAGAGACAGAATTCCCATGAATTATTTCAGCACCACGGAGAGCTCTCCCGAGTGCAGTGCGATGCACAATTAAGTATAGCTGTGTTCACAGTATGTCTTCACAGGAGAACTCATGATATCCCTGACATAATGATACTCCATATTTCAGCATTGTTATGAACATTTAATGGGCAGCTGTTTTGCCACAGGGAGCTGTGGGCTTCACAGTAGAGCAGTTGACTGTGGTTTCTTAAATCGGGAATGTCTTCATATATTTTTTGAAACTTTTGGTAAATATATGAACATTTTGATGCACATAATACTGAAAAATATATTTATATTAATTCAGTCAGATGAAAACTACATGGAAACCCCTTCAAAAGGTGACCTTGCATTGAACGTGTAAAAGTGTTTATTGAGTTTCTATATAAATTTCACTTTCAACTTCTGAATACATTAGTGAAGAGAGCTTCAGACATAAAGTTTGAAAAAGAGTCTCCTTCTTGGCTGTATATCATTCAAATTTATTTAGGCCTGAGAAGCTTTGACGGTTCTGCAGATAATTAATTCTCACAGTCCCCTGTGAGCCGCCTTGTCAAACTGGGAGAAAACTTGAGACGTGCACAGATTAAAATAAAGATCTTAGGCTTTGTTATCTGAAGGGAAACCCAAACATATAAACGCTAAATAGTTCACGGTCAAACACTGAATAATCTCTTGCAAAAAATGTATAAGTGCAAAGCCAGAAAACAAGGTTCAGAAATAGAAACAGGTCAGTCATGAAGTAAGCACGAACAAAGAGTTTTAAAAGACAAACAGGACTCTGATCGGCTGATGAAGTGTTTGTCAAATCATATGCTCCCCGGCAGTGTTTGGTTATATTGGCATATGATTTTGATCTAGTTTTAATCTTAGTCTCTTGATTAAATGTGCATTAGTTTTAGTGTCATTATAGTTAGTTTTGGGTGAACCCCTTTAATAAAACTACCCCTACCAGTTCTTTTCCAGTGTTATCTTGAACCCCCGGAACAGAACTACAAACTGTACTGGTTAAAATCTTCCCTACAAAATGAGACAACCCTTCAAGAGCATGGTACATCAATAAAATACAAAACGAGCAGAGATTTAGCAGCAGTCTGCTGCTAATCTGTAGTGACATCAGAGAAATGCTGATTGATATTAACTTAGTTGAATTAGTGTGCCATATGCCTTCAAAATCATTCCACAATCTTGTATTGTCACCCACTCCTAACTCTCTGTGCAGCTGAATTCAGCTGTTGGGTTACTGAGTTAGGGTTACAACTTGCTTTGTTCTGTGTGAATGTAATTGCTTCACTATTTAACACTCTGGAGTCAGCGTTCCTGCCAGCAGAATAAATCAGAACTTGCACCAAAACACTTATACAACTCAGCAAGTTTTTGTGCTAGAAACATAATAAACATACCCCCATAAACCTTAAAGGAACACTACGTAGTATTTCTACCTTAAAACTACAGCATTAAAATGATTGTAATGTTCCACAGAGCTGTAATAGGGAGAATACAGCCTCTGTTGCTCCTACGCCGGGTCCTCTTCTGGTTTACTGCACTAAGCAACTTCTGGATCATGAGGCAGAGGACGCTCGTGAGAAATGGGTAACACTTAACGACACATAGCTCACAGGTGGATGGTTGCCTAGCTACCTAGGCAACTCTAGAGAGAGAGAGAGAGAGAGAGAGAGAGAAAGAAAGAAAGAAAGAAAGAAAGAGCGGCCATACAAGAGTTAATACTGGACTGAATTTACACAGTAGAGTGAGCTGAAACAGACATGAGGACACAAGTTGGAGCTGTAAGTATTTGTTGTCCTTTTTTCATGTGTTGTGGTGCTAGTTAGTGATATTTTTGATGAAAGTGTTATAATTGAAGCTGCTACCTTTAGCCTGATTAGCTCACTTTTTCGTGTTAGACATCAATTTGGGTAATAAGTGCTTTTCGCCGGTTGCTATGTGGATTAAATTACTGAAGTTACCCTTTGTGTTGGTGGAACACAAGCTTTGTTGAGGACAGTGTTATAATCCGCTTTTGAGAGTTACTGATGAACAAGGGCGAGTGCTAGCGCCTGCTCACATTAGCTGGATTAAATAGGGCGACCAGATGTCCTCTTTTACCCAGAAATGTCCTCTTTTTTAGCCTTAAAAAATGTCCGGGCGGAATTTCACAAACGTCCGGGATTTTGTTTTTCTAGAGCTTACATAGAATTTCGAGAACTGTTTCGTTCACAAACTAGTCCCACCCTCCCCTACTCCGATTGGTTCGCTTGAGTGAGAAGGGGCGTGGTGAAGTAGCCTAAAATCTTCTGATTGGACGGTCTGACTGTAGAACTACTGTTATTGGTCGATAACCTTCTCTGTAAACATTTAATTGGTCAGTCTGCAAGTCAGTAGTCCTTGTTTACGTCAGGCAAAGCTCATGTACCTACCCTCATCTCGAGCAGCTATGCCGAAACGTAAATGTAAGTTCTCGGATGAATTAAAAAAGAAATTCCCATGTTTTGTGTAGCAAATAAAGGTGTAAAGGACCTAAAAACACACATGGGTTCAGCTAAGCATACAACGGCAGCGAGGGGCGAGAGCTTTTGCTGCTGGTTCACAAGGCATTTATAGCCCCTCATTTGAAAACTTCATTCGAAGGGATATATAGTCCTCCCCCTAGGCAAGACACGCCTACCCCTAGGCAAAACAGAGGGGTAGAGCAAAGGAGTGAAATGGGATTCATCCTCCATCTAGACGATGAAAACTAAAAACACTACATTTTATTCATTCATTCATTGTCTGAAACTGCTTATCCAATCCAGAGTCTGGAGCCTACCCGAAATCACTGGGCGCAAGGCGGGAACACCTGGAGAGGGTGACATGAGACATGAGCAATTTAATCTCAGAGTCCTTTTTTGTCAGTGCTATTCTACAAGTTGTGTCAGCAGTCCATTTAAACACATTGCATATTATTTTCAGTTTCTACATTTCTCAACTTTTCTCAGTTATCTCTGGCCCTATATTTCACTTTTCTTCTTTCTTTTATTAATCTTATTGTCCTTATTGTTAACTTCTTTATGTCTCATTTTGATTCTTGTCTCGATCCGTTGTGTTTGTCTTCTTTGTCTCAAGAGAAGCAAAGCGGTTTTAATGAACCCCCCAAAAAGCAGTGTTGATGAATTAAGATATCACATCTTATAGTCTTCAGAGACTTATTTAAATGTGTGCTTTGCTTTGATCTGAAAAAAGAAAATACTCAAAAGCTGTTTTTTCAAGGGATTCAGTGTTTTTTTTTTCACCTCCACACACACACACACACACACACACACAAAGCACTGTGATAGAGGAGATACCTGGAATGGTAGTTTCAAAGCTAGAAAGAAATTGGTTTATCTATATTCAATACAAGTGAATGGTGTTGGGCATACAAACTACTCAAAAATAAACACAACGCCACAACCTGCAATCCACACAGCAATTATCTGCAATCTGTTTGATCCATAACCCCATAAGATCCACAATCTCCCAGCTCTGTGAATGCTTTCCAGCAAAGAGACAGTAAATATACACCCCTGCTCAAATGAGGCCCTTGTACACACTGATCAGCCATAATGTTAAAATAACCTCCTTATTTTTCTACACGCATTGTCCATTTTATCCATTCCACTGACCTTGCACATGCACTTTGTAGTTCTACAATTACAGACTATAGTCAACCCTTTGGTTGATACACATTATTAACCCCATTTCACCCTGTTGAGTCAGGACCTCCATAAGCCATGTATTATTTGAGAGATGGCTCATTCTCAGAGCTGTAGTTACCCTTACATCGGGGAGGTGTGCTGCACTGGTATATATGGATCAGATACAGCTTTTAAACATTGTGTCCACTCACTGCTCATTATGTATGTTACACCTACTTTCTTGGTCTACTTCATACAACCCCAAATCCAATGAAGTTGGGACATTGTGTAAAACATAAATAAAAACACAATACAATGATTTGCAAATATTATTCAATTGAATACACTACAAAGACAAAATATTTAACGTTCAAATTGTATTGGTTTTTTTTTTGCGCAAATGTTCATTCATTTTTAATTTGAGGCCTGCAACACGTTCCATAAGAGTTGGGACAGGGGCATGTTTACCACTGTGTTACAACATCTTTACTTTTAACAACACTCAATAAGTGTTTGGGAACTGGGGACACTAATTGTTGAAGCTTTGTAGGTGGAATTCTTTCCCATTTTTGCTTGATGTACAACTCAAGCTCAACAGTCCAGGGTCTCCGTTGTCATATTGTGCGCTTCATAATACACCACACATTTTCATTGTCTTGCTGAAATAAGCAAGGAGTCCATGAAAAAGACGTTGCTTGGAGGGCAGCATATGTTGCTCCAAAACCTGTATGTACCTTTCAGCATTAATGGTGCCTTCACAGATGTGCAAGTTACCCATGCCAAGGGCACTAACACACTCCCATACCATCAGAGATGCTGGCTTTTGAACTTTGCGCTGATAACAATCCAGATAGTCCATAGATGTAAAGTCCCAGACAGCAGCTTATCACCAGTGTTAAATGAACACTATTAGTGTTATCTTAACACTGAGAGTGTTAAATTATTACACTAACAGTGTTAATTTAACACTAATAGTGTTGATTTAACACTGGTGAATTCGCTGTGTGCCCAGAGGACGCTGTTGGTTGGATATTTTTGGATGAAATATCACTGCTGTGTCTGATCCACTCATACCAGCACGAAACACACAAACACACCACCACAATGTCTGTGTCACTGCAGGGCTGAGAATGATTCACCAGCCAAATAATACCTGCTATGTGGTGGTTTGTGAGGGTCTTGACCACTGAAGAACAGGGTGAAAGGTGGCTATGCGTAGCAACAGATGGAATACGTTCTGTAATTGTAGAACTATAAAGTGCAGCTACATGGTCAGTAGAGCTGAGAAAATGGAGAGTGCAGAACCAAAGAGGTCATTTTAATTAATTAATTTTTCATTATTTAGTTTGCCTTTGCTTTAATTACAGTTTCAATTTTTGGTGAAGACAACCTCTCTCTCTCTCTCTCCATCCCTCTCTTTCTCTCTCTCACTCTACTGTATGATTCCATTCCATATGGCTTTCTCATCACCAGGCCTCAGCTCTGCTTTAACACAAGGCAAACTTGCTCCTGGATGCCTTACATAAGCATTGCTTTTTCAAAGCTCTTTGAGCCTCATTAGGGGGAAAACCTGGAGCATGGCTTCCACATCTTCTCTGATGTTCAGAGGTAAAGAAGAGGCGCCTTCCGTCTACTTAAAACAGCACAGAGTGTAGGAGCGCAGTGCTGACTGAGTGCAGAAATGAAGCATTTCATACTGGAGACAGTTATGTTGCACAGTTCACTGATGACAGATATAGACAGCAATAGACCCAGGCCAATATAAAACTGATTCACAGAGTGCTCAATAATTGCCCTACATTAAAACTGAAGAAGGGGATATTTTGGCCAAAACCTATTTGCACAGTTCTCCATTTGCCGTCATGTAAATTGAAGCCCTCATCTGACTTTTTCCAGTCAAATTCAATGCAGACTTATAAGTAGTTAGATATCTGATACACATCTAATTGCTGAAAAAGCATTTCAGTTTAGCCATTCAGATTGGATGTATGTTCCTTGCTGTTCCTAAGGTTTCATTACTATGACCACCAGCAAAGGTGAGTACAGTGTGACCAAACAAATGGGATAAGTCAGATTTAAGGAATAAAACAGCTTCGACTTGCAATGTGAACAAAGCCTAAAAGACTTGGTTATATGGTTTCTGTCCTCATGCAATGTGTATTTATTTTAAAATGTTAGGTTTCATCATGTAATATTCTTCTAAGCAACATGCAGATGTTCACTGCATCAATCATCAAATGTTGTGCCATTTCATAGTTTCAGGCAAGGAGTGAGCAGTGATTGTTCCCATGCACAAGCTCATCACACATGCACCATCCGTAAGCCTTCAGTGAGTTATTATAATTTATTATGCTTAACTTTATGAATTAAGATTCCACTTGGCATTTTCCAACTATGTAAAATGAAGAAAATCAAAATATGTTTATGTCATCATATATAATTATTTTACTGAAAGAAATCATACTTCCAGGCATAATTTAATATTTGTTATATATTTAACTCAGGTACACATTATGGAAGCACAATAAATTTCAAATATTGGACTGTTTCAAAGATTGGAGCAAATGTCAAAACACCCTGGCTTGTGTTGGACAGCTAACAATATCGTTGATATATTGACATTAAAGAACTTAGATTAAATGCTCTTTATAATTCATTTATTCATTCATTTCTGTAAACATATTGTCTGGATCAGGGTCACAGTGGGTCAGGGGCCTACCCTGAATCATTTGGCATAAGGCAGGAACACACCCCGGACAGGGCAACAGACTATCACAGGACATTGGAAATTAATAAACCTGGCAATATTCAGATATTGGAAATCAAATCAAATTTATTTCTATATCACTTTTTACATCTGATGTTGTCACAAAGCAGCTTCACAGAATTCCAGTAAGACAAAGTTTTGACATGAAATTTAAAAATGTAAAGAATGTAAAAACGTAAATAAATAAATAAATAAATAAATAAAATGTGCATGACTGGAACACAGAAAAGGGACTATTAGGAATACTACTAATACTAGTGTCGCAGTCACACAGCTCCAGGGGCCTGGAGGTTGTGGGTTCGATTCCAGCTCCGGGTGACTGTCTGTGAGGAGTTGGTGTGTTCTCCCCGTGTCCGCGTGGGTTTCCTCCGGGTGCTCCGGTTTCCTCCCACAGTCCAAAAACACACGTTGCAGGTGGATTAGCGACTCGAAAGTGTCCGTAGGTGTGAGTGAATGTGTGTGTGTCTGTGTTGCCCTGTGAAGGACTGGCGTCCCCTCCAGGGTGTATTCCCGCCTTGCGCCCGATGATTCCAGGTAGGCTCTGGACCCCCCGCGACCCTAAATTGGATAAGCGGTTACAGATGATGGATGGAAGTACCTTTCTCATACCCAAGTTGTTTTGGAGATATGAAGATGCTACAAAGAACACATACACAAAAAAAAACAAAGAACACATAGCAGTGATGAAAGTAAGTAGCAAACCAGTGAACAGTACTGATACACTGAGTTAAACAAGGCTCTGACCAGAATTATTAGCATGCAGCTAGCTGGAGAGGGGCTTCTGGGTTGAAATTAGCAGAGTGCCAGCAGCAGGGTCAGTGGCTGCTAGTTGGAGATGGGCTCCCTCAATCAATATAGAGCAGAAGAATTAGCAGCTGCTACCTGGAGACAGAATCCCTCAGTCAATATTAGCAGTGGTCCAGCAGCAGCGTCAGACCCTGGTAACTGGCGACAGGTTCCCTCAGCTGACTTAAGCAGCAATATTAATATTATCGGTAACTCTTTACTGTAGGGTGCTGTTCTATCTAGCCACTATCACCTGTTTCCTCTCCTCTAGGTCCCTCCTGTCAGCCATCTGTTTTGTCTCCATTCCGTTCCAGTGTTTTGTCTTTTGTTAAGCCTCCTGTTTCCTTGTCTTGTCCCAAGTTCAGTCTCCCTTTCCTGTTCTTTTCTTGTCCTGAGTCCAATCACCTTTCAGTCCCCTCTCCAAGCTCCTACCCTCCTACCCTATCCTGTTTTCCAGGTTCCTTCCCTTCACCTGCTCTAGGGGGGGACTATTTCTGTGCCCCGGAGTTGTGAGTTTTGGGGAGGGCTTCTGTCACATTTTTGCCCTGTATTGTGTTTTCCTGCCCTGTTTTTATTTCCTTGCTTGCTGTCATGTGCTTTTTAGCACATGGCTCTGTTTTGTTTCATTCCTGTCTCCTCCCTTGTCGCCACGTTTGCCCCACCTTAGATCGACCTTGTCATCAGTGTTCCCACTTGTGCCTCCTTTGTGGTCCTGCCCTCTTATTATCCTTCCCAGGTGTGTGTATATATATAGTTGTGTTTGTTTTTGGTCTTGTTTTAATTACTCACATGTATGTTTACCTCCTCGTCCTCCCTGCACAATCGTGGCACTGACCCAACTCTGTTTCAGCTTCACTTTAAAACAAGGTGGTCTCCTGTACAATCCTCTCATACAGATCAGAATGTATTGATCCTTCAGTGAGGGCAATGCACTCAGGTCTTAATGCAGCTAATCAGTCTAAAACTATTGCACTACAATCACATTGCTTGACTGATGGTTTCCAGTTGTTACAATGAACTGCAGTGTTGGTTTCATCTAACATAATGAGACCCGTGTTGCCCAAAAAGCTTCAACTATGTTTCAGAACCATGACTCATTATAGTTGCTGAGGCCTTTGTTGCTCTAAAGTTAAAGTTATGTCTGAGAGGGCTGACCTAAATTGGATCTCCCTATTAATCCAACATCGAATCCTGATAACCCCTTTAATTTGACAGTATTTCAGTGTGCATCCTTTCTTCACCTGGAGATAGTGTACCTTGAGCAGCAAATAAATGAAAACGATACAAACTGTTGTATAAATTTTGTGCAAGACTTTCTACATACTTCTACAATCCACAGTAAACTCTGACTAAGCACAATGTGAAAATGTGCATAAATGTTTGAGCACAAATTCAGAAATGTTGCCAGGGCAAAGGCTTTTCCACAGCACTGTAAGTCCTAGGCAGTGATTGACAAAAATAACGTTCTTCACTGAAAGTAGAGAAACCTTTGGTAAAATAATACTTTGCACTAATAGATTTCCTAAAAACTTCTTGTAATAAAGTACAAGAGTACTTGAGTTTAAAGTGAAAAGTTCTTTCAATTATCATGCATAGAAGCAGACATGATAAAACATGAAAAGAAAAGATTATACCCAAATACAGGGCACACTGTGTTCAGCTTGACAGTGCATTATATTCTTTCAAACAGAAAGACTCATAAAATGGGAATACTTAAAGGCGACATATAATACCCAATTTCCACAAGTTAGCAAAGTTTCCTGTTGCTGTGAATAAAATGGCCGTAGTATGCTTTGTTCAAAACACCACAAGCATCATACTCCGGCTTTCTAAACAGCCCTGTCCAGAACAGTCAGTTCCAGCAAATATTCCCTTAAAACATAATGAGCAACACACAGCTCACTGACAGGTGAGAAGCAGTGAGAGGCGAGGCACATAAAAGCTCTCATTTTCTACCATTTTAGCTTGTTTCGCTTCCTGCTACACTCTCAATTTTGCTGGTTTTGCACAGTTCACTCTTTTCTCTACTCTTTTTCTTCCTTGATTTTCTCATTTCTCTGCTCTGGTCATATCTGCTTTACACAATTTTACCCCGTTTTCGCTCACATATATGTGGGTCCAGCATTATAACTGAAGGTACTCACGTGAGGGGAAGGTATATATGTAAGGGGCTGCACCTGAGGAAATGGAGCAAAATCAGAATTTTTTATTATATCCCATATTTTCTAAATTAGTCAGCCCATAATAGACCCACTGTGTTGTCTTGTTTCACAGTTTGTATGTTGGTATGCTGCAGATACCTAAATGTATGTTTACAAACTGGTTATAAGAATTATTGACCCCAGTGTCAAGCTCTTTTTTTCACCCTCACCACGAATACTTCTTATGGATAAAAAAGTTAAGAAATTGTAAGCCACCTATAAATATTTGGTTAGTCACTGTTTTTCATGGAGTTACAGTGGGGTAAGTTACTCACCTAAAAGGTGGTTACTCACCTAAAATTATTTGGCAGGTGCTTTACCATTTCTCTGCAGTTTTGCTAGGGCTCACACATTCTGATCTAGTGGTCAGGACTCCTGTGCAGAGACTTCTACACTCCAGTTATGATGGCTTTTTGGATAAAAATACTGCAGGAATAGTCAGTCACCAGCAAATATACGGTTAGTCTTTTTCTAGTATTTTCATAGAGTTACTGTAGGGTCACATTCGGATATCAGCCATCAGAATTGGTGACCCCTGTGCCAAACTCTTTCTGAGTCATTGATGCTTTCATTGCCATAATAAAGTAAAGCAATTGTAGGTCACCTGGAGAAGTTTGCTTGTTTAATAGAACTACTTTCATTCTGAAAAATGTGTTAATATATTTCTGTTACACCTTTTTGAAGATGGTTCTGCCTGTGAAGATGTCCTACCTGGAGTCATTGGGCTTAAGGCGGGAATACACCCTGGAGGGGACACCAGTCCTTCACAGGGCAACACACACATTCACACTTTCACTCACACCTACGAATACTTGAGTTGCCAATACACCTACCAACGTGTGTTTTTGGACTGTGGGAGGAAATCGGAGCACCTGGAGGAAACCCACACAGGCAACACACCAGACTCCTCACAGACAGTCACCCAGTGCAGGAATCAAACCAGAACCTCCAGGTCCCTGGAGCTGTGTGACTGCGACACTATCTGCTGCACCACTGTGCTGCCCTTTGCATGACTCAAGGTTTCAATATTCAATGTGCTATATATGGTTCTATATAGCACCTTTTAGAAAAGGGTTCTATATGGCACCAAAAACTGTCCCTCTACTGTTACAAGCCTGATGTCGTAAAAACAAAGAAACTGTTTAGTATGCCATATAGAACCCTTTTGTAAAAGGTGCTATATAGAACCATCTGAGGCACATTCTCCATCAATCTGAAGAACTCTTTCATGATGCAAAGTACCTTTTAATCATGAAAAGGCTCTTCAAGTGTTCTGGGTTCTATATAGAACCATTTCCTTTAATAACATTTTTAAGTGTGTACAATTGTTGCTGACTTGGTACAACAGAACAACCCTTTTTAGTGCTATATAGGACCATGTACACCACCTTCTCCATGAATCTGAAGAATCATTTGGCCAAGGTAGTTATATACAGTACTCATGGTTCTAATCATCGCCTGTATTAAAAACCCTTAAATAGCCTTATTTTTTAAGAGTTTAGGTATCAGGATTTGGGACTAATTCTTTCAGCTGACACAATGGCTTTGTCTATTATTTGTAACTGCACTGAGATTTCCATGAATGTAAACAATTGTAAAGACAAACAATTAACACTTTTTTATTTATTTATTTTACTATTAATTTAAATAGAATCAAACTGACCATATTACAAATTCTTCCAAAGATATAGTAAATAAAGTCTGCAAACCAGCTCTGTTGAATAAATAAAAAGGCCACATATTATTATTGTTAGCAGTAGAACACACACAAGGCATTGTGGCACAAATGGTACTATCGCTTTCCCACTGCTCCAGGATAAGTTTAGTCACACAGCTTGGGTTCAGTCCCCTCCTTGGTTCACTGTCTGTTTTTGGAACAGTTCAGTCCATTTCAGTTCACACTGTTCTAGTTAAAACAGGCAAAGATTAAAACAGACATTAGGACTGATGGAAATCCACCGGCGAAGGGATAGGAGGATTCATTCCGTAGAGGAGTACTTGTGGGAAAAGAATACATTGTTAGAAAATGATTGGGGAATGTATGTGTATAGCACGTGGACGTTTAAAATACTTACTGGTAAAAGAATTATGTTGTGCACATTTCTGTTTTTAATGTTGTTGTTCTTTCCCTCAAGTGAAAATGGTGTTGCTTGGGGCAGGGCTTAATGTTTAAGTACCATGAGTAATTAATAAGAGGGATTCCTACTTAACACTGCACACCATTGGCAGCTGGTAATGTGAAAATATAGCAGTGAGAAACTGACTGTAATAAAAGCCCAGAGTATAAATAGTTTATATACTTTTTAGTCTGTTTTTTGTTCCTTTTTGTATAGTGTTTTCTTTGTTGTTTGTCGGGATGCACAATAAAATACCTGTTTGCCACGTAACGTAAAGTTGTTTTACCTTTACTAGCCGCACCTTCCTCAGTGACCTAATACACTCAGCCTCGGCGTAAATACGAAATCCCTTCCAGGGGTAGCACCATTTAACACGAACAAATAGTATTTTTCTGTCCTCTATCTTAAAACCTAAAGCTACAAACCGGGTTCCAAAAAGTTGGGACACTAAACAAATTGTGAATAAAAACTGAATGCAATGATGTGGAGATGGCAAATGTCAATATTTATTCGTAATAGAACATAGATGACAGATCAAAAGTTTAGTCTGAGTAAATGTAACATTTTAAAGGAAAAATATGTTGATTCAAAATTTCACAGTGTCAACAAATCCCAAAAAAGTTGGGACAAGTAGCAATAAGTGGCTGGAAAAAGGAAATTGAGCATATAACAAACAGCTGGAAGACCAATTAACACTAATTAGGTCAATTGACAACATAATTGGGTATAAAAAGAGCTTCTCAGAGTGTCAGTGTCTCTCTGAAGCCAAGATGGTAAGAGGATCACCAATTCCACCATTGTTGCGCAGAAAGATAGTGCAGCAATACCAGCATGGTGTTACCCAGCGTAAAATAGCAAATACTTTTAAGTTATCATCATCAACCGTGCATAACATCATCAAAAGATTCAGAGAATCTGGAACAGTTGCTGTGCGTAAAGGTCAAGGCCATAAAACTCTACTGGATGCTCGTGATCTCCGGGCCCTTAAACGTCACTGCACCTCAAACAGGAATGCCACTGTCAAGGAAATAACAGAATGGGCTCAGGAATACTTCCAGAAAGCATTGTCAGTGAACACAATCCACCCTGCTCTCCGCCGTTGCCAGCTGAAACTCTACAGTGCAAAGAGGAAGCCATTTCTAAGCAAGCTCCACAAGCTCAGACGTTTGCACTGGGCCAGGGGTCTATTAAAATGGAGTGTGGCAAAATGGAAGATTGTTCTGTGGTCAGATGAGTCACGATTTGAAGTCCTTTATGGAACACTATCTGGACCACAGTGGACAAGGATATCCCGAGTTGTTATCAACGCTCCGTTCAGAAGCCTGCATCACTGATGGTATGGGGTTGCATGAGTGCTTGTGGCATGGGCAGCTTGCATGTCTGGAAAGGCACCATTAATGCAGAGAACTATGTTCAGGTTCTAGAACAACATATGCTCCCATCTAGACGTCATCTCTTTCAGGGAAGACCCTGCATTTTTCAACAAGATAATGCCAGACCACATTCTGCAGCAATCACACCATCATGGCTACGTAGGAGAAGGATCTGGGTACTGAAATGGCCAGCCTGCAGTCCAGATCTTTCACCTATAGAGAACATTTGGCGTATCATAAAGAGGAAGGTGCGACAAAGAAGGCCTAAGACAATTGAAGAGTTAGAGGCCTGTATTAGACATGAATGAGAGAGCATTCCTATTTCTAAACTTGAGAAACTGGTCTCCTCTGTCCCCAGAAGTCTGTTGAGTGTTGTAAGAAGAAGGGGGGATGCCACACAGTGGTAAAAATGGCCTTGTCCCAACATTTTTGGTATTTGTTGACACTGAAATTTTGAAACAACATATTTTTCCTTTAAAATGTTACATTTACTCAGATTAAACATTTGATCTGTCATCTATGTTCTATTACGAATAAAATATTGACATTTGCCATCTCCACATCATTGCATTCAGGTTTTATTCACAATTTGTTTAGTGTCCCAACTTTTTTGGAATCCGGTTTGTAAATGGTGGTAACAGAACTGTATTACAATTGCATTAATACACTTGAGGATTGTTTTATATGGTACTAATCACTGGCATTCTGCCTGTGGCAGCACACCAATGTATTATTGCTTAATTATCACTTAGAATATCAACAATTTTTCAGTTTACAAATCAGAGGGGTAAAGTTTCTATTAATAGTATGTGTGGTTTTATTAGGCTTCTTTATCTCACAACATTGTTGTTCATATTTAATTTAGAGTAAAACACAGTAAATGGAGTTTTATTAATTGTTACATCATGCAATGTAGGAAATACATCACTCACAAAAACAACATATTTGTTGCTACTTTGTCATGACCTGTTATGAACATCAATACCTGATCTGATGGGAGAGATTTGTCAGATAGCTGGAGATTTTGATTGACAGCTCTGGAGCTTTTCCACCATCTCAGAGCCTGCTGGTTATCATTTGGAACTTCAGGATAGAGAATGTGGACAGAAGCAACAGCAGTGATATATTGTCTCTGTCTCTGTCGAGAGAGAGAGAGAGAGAGAGAGAGAGAGATTTCTGTAACACAAAAACAAAAGTTTATACTCTCAGATAATGAAGAACTGTCAATCAAAATCTCCAGCTATCTGACACCATAAACATCCATCAAATGAAGAAAAAAGTTGTCTAAACAAAATCATGCAAAAATGACCATGCATAACCAACATAATAGAAAAAGCTAAATATCAATCAAAATACAGTAATAAACACATTGTATACATTTGAGAAGAAACTAATCACATGAACACAACCTTCATTTTTGCTTCAGAAATAATGGAGCCTGTAAAACAGGGGTGATTAATGCTATCCACAAAAGGCTGGTGTGGCTGCAAGGTTTCATTCTAACCTCACAGGAGCACACCTATTTATATAACTGTTTAGAGACTGAGACTAGTTGATTAAATGAGCAGAATCAGGAGTGCTCTTCCTTAATTGGACTGAAAACCTGCAGCCACACCGGCCCTTTGTGGATAAGATTGATGACATATGCTGTAGACGGTTAGTCTGCAGTGGATCTCAGCACCAAGAGACAGGCTAAACCACTTCACCACTACACCACAGACCACTACTTGCATGAGCAAAGACTAAAGACTTGTGATAATATTACACATAGATTATGTTACTGAAGCGTCAAAACAAGAAAAAAGACAGATTAAAGACAGATTCTCCTGATCACCTCACACCAAAAGATTGAGATGACTGGAGTGTGCTGCAACTCCAGCAAAACTCACATGATTTTATTTTTATTATTATGTGATAGGGCGGCATGTTGGTGCAGCAGGTAGTGTCACTGGGGTTGTGTGTTCAAGCTCCGCTCCGAGTGACTGTCTGGGACTGACTGTTCTCCCCCATGTCCACATGGGTTTCCACTAGGTGCTCCGGTTTTCTCCCATGGTCCAAAAACACATGTTGAGTGGTGGAATGGCGATTCAAAAGTGTCCATAGGTGTGAATGTGTCACGCTCCGAAGGAATCCCACCCCCTCCATGGTGTGTTCCTGCTTTGTGCCCAGTGATTCCAGGTAGGCTCCACCCCCACTGCAACCCTGAAGTGGACAAGTGGTTACTGACAATGAATGAATGCTATGTGATAGTGAAATCCCTTGTTGTTGTAGTTGTTTGGTGTAAAGTTGGCGTTACTCCCCATGTACTGTGAGTGGCCACCTGTGTGATGTAGATGCTGCATACTTTCAAGTGGTCATAGGAAGTGGGTGAGGGCAAGTTAAAATCAGAATACAAAAAAAGTTATAGTTTAACTGTAATTAGACTTACATTAGCAACAGTTAAAAAGATACTAGCTAGAATAAGATTTTTGTCAGCCAAACGTTAGTTCCAAATTAGCAATAGTTCTAAATTAGAATAAAGTTATCTAGCATGAGACATAAGTGCACTTTACACAGCTGTAAAACTCACATAAAAACTTGTGTGTGTATTTGTCTGTGTGCATGTGTGGGTTACTGTGCGATTATGGGCTGTAATGAGAGTATTTTCTCTGCTGAGAGTGATTGCAATATTTTGTTTCTGATATATCCTTTAGGAAAATAATATGTCAACAGCACCCCCTCACTATTGCTGAGCAAATACAGATGGTCTGATCAGTCTTATTTGTGTTGGGTTTTGCATAATGGACATGTCACTGTCATTACCTTCATTACGGGTAAAGAGTGGGACCATTAATCTTGAATGAATCCATCTACAGACACACTCACACTTGTTGAAACTCAGAGTGAGGGGTTCATTTGCTGCTAATGACAACCAGGCTGAGATGAATGTGATTACTAGAGGTAGTTCACACACTCTACAGCACCAGTGGCCTACTCATTGATGCTGATAATATTATGCATGTGATCTTTATCAGATGAATGAACTCTGCTTTCTCTGCCTCTGTTATAATGAGCCACTTGATAGGCAGAGTGACTCCGGTGTTCCTCACATGGCAAATTAGATTATCTCCCTTTCACCCAGCTAACTGTGCACGAGATTGCATTGATATTCCCAACTCTCAGACCTTGCATTTAAGTCAGCCACTTTTCACAGTTGGCCTTCAGTTGGATTTCATTACTGTTCTTCAAAACTGCAAAGATACATTATGGAGGAAATTTTTTTTCTTGTAAAAGATAATAAGGGAAACATGGAGACAGTGATTTTTTTTAACCACAAAAAGTACCAACAATCATTATACAAGTGATCATTCTTCACAGCACTGTTTAAAACTGAATTTGTTCTAAATCTCTGACACATACTAGGTGTCTTTATAATGGCTGTTGCATAACATTAAAAAGACAAAGGTAATAAAAACGTTAATTGCTTCTTTAGGAGATATTAAACGTAAAGACGAAATCCTTTCCAAATGACTGTGCTTCCAGAAGAATTTTCATCATCTAATTTTAAAACCCAACTTTCAGTATGAAAGGCTTGGGCTTTAGAGGAGATTTTCCATCCTCTCAGAGGCCTGCTTGTCCAGCTCTGTTGATCGATACAGTCAATAAAGTAAAGCAAACAGCAGGCCAGTGTATTGGAAGTTTGGGAGCGTGGGAAAGTGAGGACGATTTTACCCTGTAGCTCTCTCTCACTCTATGGTCTTTTTACACATGAAACAGTTACAAAATACTATGGTTCCTAATACAAGCACTTCAAATAAAAGCAGTTTAAACTGATCTTGGCTAATGTACAAAGCTAGAGAAACTCCTTAAAAGGACTGAGTGGTTACTTTAATTTTATAATCAGTTAGATATTTGGGTTCTAATGATTACATTACATTAAATAAATATCAACATTCGAAATTAAATGATTATTGTGCCATATTCAATTTCACAATAATTTCTCTTGTTTATAGGTTGTACATCTAGCACACTCCTTTCGTTTGAAACAGTGCACTTTTTAATTTCCCTAAGAGCCTAAGCCCACTCTCAGCCATTGTTTAAATAATAATAAATTAATAAAACATTTTTAATAAATGCCTAATGTTTTTTAAAATCATGTCAACGTTGATTAAGATAATAATGTTTATGATTTTTACCAAAATCAAGCAGACCTGTACTATAATAGGCATCTCACTTTTGCATTTTGAAAGGAAGGTCCTTTAGTTCTCCCTTATGCATTCTCTCTGTTAATGCTGAATATCACATCTATCTGCTGCAACTTACACTGTAAGCTAAGAATGAATTTGTCCTTTTCCTGTAAAATTACTTCTGTCAAGATAACGTTTTCATCTGACAGCAGCCTAGAGAGATAAGAGAACCTGAAAGAAATTTGAGAGAGAGAGCGAGAGAGAGAGAGAGATGGGTGTGGGATTTGGAAAATGTGTTTCCCTTTTCTGGTACCTCTTTAAAATATGACTACAGTTATAAAGGTTTATAAAGGGTTTAAGAACATGTTTAATACATGTTAATCATCAGTGTCTAAAAAATTTTTGGTTGACTTATTAAACTTTGTTGTTAAATAGCTAAGCTTATTAAATCAAATCAAATTTATTTATATAGCGCTTTGTACAATTGATGTTGTCAAAAAGCAGCTTTACATAATTAGTATCAATACAGATCATTTAAATCAAAGCCCCATGTGAGTAAGCTGAAGGCAACAGTGGCAAGGAAAAACTCCCTTGAGGCTGGAGGAAGAAACCTTGGGAGGAACCAAGATTCACAAAGGGGATCCACCCACCTCTGATCAAACTACTGATAGAAATTTAAAGTATCACCAGCTAAGAGTCATTATGCCACATTATTATAGTAGTAGTAGTAATAATAATAATAATAATAATAATAATAATAATAATAATAATAATAATAATAATAGTGACATCAATCTGGGGGCATAATAATAGTGCATCAGACTGGAAGCATCAATCAGAGTGTTGCAAATCTGAGTCCATTTCTACTTCAGTGTAATTGATGATGGTGGGTAATGGTGAGTGGTCTGAGGCTGGCAGCAGTAGATGGAGGTGAGCAGCTGGTCTGGTGTGGACTGCAGGAGAAAGCAGTTAGTTTGGTTGAGTGTAGTAGAAAAGTGTATGTGAATATTTTCATTAGTGTAGTGACATTAGTGTAGAAAACTCAGAGCAAAATTAGAGCATCCTCAGACAATGACATTCATCTGCTCCGCCTTCCTCATCAAGGGAATTTGTGATCACAGCATCGCAGAGCACAGCGTCCGAGTTTACAATGATTCCCCATGTCCATGAGTTCCTGAAACGACAATCTTAAACTAGAAGACGAGGTTAGTTGCCAAAAGCTAAACTGGGTTTTGAGCCTAGATTTAACATAGTGACTGTGTCTGCATCCCAAATACTGAATTCTGGGAACTAGCAAGAGGCATCTAAGTAATCTTGGTGGTTCACAGTGCGTGATGAGGTCTCGCAGGTATTCAGGGGCAAGAACATGTAGGGATTTATGCGTTAGTAAAAGAAATTTGTAATCAGTATGGAATTTAACTGGAAGCCAGTGAACGGCTGATAAAACTGGGCTGATATGATCAAATTTTCTAGTTTTAGTAAGAACCCTGGCTGCAGCATTTTGAATTAGCTGGAGTTTACTCAGGTTTTTGCTGGAGCATCCTGATAGTAGCACATTGCAATAATCTAATCTCGATGTAATTAAAGCATTAACTAATCTTTCTGCGTCTGGCAGGGATAAAGCATTTCTTAACTTAGCAATGTTACGAAGATGTTTTTGTAATGTTTCCTATATGCTGATCAACTGATAGTCGATTACAACACTAAGATTTTTATCTGATGAGCTAGGAAGAACAGGGAAGTCACCAAAAATTTGTATTAAGACTGATACCTTATTTATAGCAGGTTTTGGACCTAAAAGGAGAATCTCGGTTTTGTCGCTGTTTAGTAGAAGGAAGTTTCACAATGCTCCACATCTTTTACACAGTCCTCAATTTTCTTTAGTGTTGGTTTGTCGTCTGGTTTGGCTGATATGTATAACTGTGTATCATCAGCGTAACTGTGGAAGGTAATTTCAAGCCTGATAAGAACTCTGCCTAGTGGCAGCATGTTTAATATGAATAATCAAGATCCTAAAATGGAGCCTTGAGGAACTCCAAATCTCATTTTTTTTGTGTGAATAGAGGTAAAACTTAAACCATGATGGGGCCATTCCTGTGATTCCAACCATGTTCTTTAGTCTTTCTAGCAGAATAATATGGCCAGTTGTATCAAAAGCTGCACTGAGGTCAAATATGGATATGCAGCCTTGATCAGAGGCAAGAAGGAGGTCGTTTGTTATCTTAAATAAAGCCGTTTCGGTGCTATGGTGTAACCTAAAACCAGATTAAAACTTTTCATATATGTTGTACTAATGCAGGTATGAGCAAAGTTGTTGGGCCACAACTTTTTCTAAGATCTTAGATATAAATGGCAGGTTAGAGTCTGCAGTATCAGATCACTACCTAATTTCATACGAACTGAGTTTAGATTATAAAACATGTACGAGGAGATAGGTCTGTATTTGAATAGTACACTAGGATCAAGATTTGGTTTCTTGATCAGAGGTTTAATAACTGCTAGTTTAAATGCTTTGGGTACATGACCCAGTCAAAGGAATGCATTTATGATTGTTAAAATGGGATTGATTATGACTGGTAAAACTTCTTTAAATAGGTTTGCTGGTATTGCATAAGTGTGCAGGTCATGCAATTTGACGAGTTGATGATTTTCTCCAGTTCTAACTGTGGTAGTGGGCCTCTAATCTTTCTTCAATGTTTTGTTCTATATTAGCCACACCAGATGACAGATGAGCTGGATTTAGTAATATGGCATTTATTGTTTGCCTAATATATTCAATCTTGTTAAAAAAGCCCATAAAAGCATTGCTGGTGTGAATGGCTGGGATCTGTGGATCAGTAGCTGCCTGATTCTTTGTAAGTTTGGAGATCGCACTAAGAGTACTCTAGGATTGTCTTTATTATTTTCAATCAGGGAGGACAGATGTGCTGAGTGCACATTGATAAGTGTCCTTCTATATTCTATAAGGCTGTCTTTCCAGGCATGATTAAATACTTCCAGTTTAGACGACCACCATTTCCACTCTAATTTCCTTACAATTTGTTTTAGGTTGAGTCTTCATTATACCACGGAGCAAGTTTTCCTGTTGTCGTTTTTTATGCTTAAGTGGTGCTACACTATCTAAAGTAGATCAAAGTGTTTTATCTAAATAGTCAGCTAGTCTGTCTAGCTCCAGTGTGTCTGATGTGGGTCTATTGTAAAGAGCTGAAACTTACAGAGTTAATATCGACTGATGGAAAAGACAAATGAAGGTAAGTATCCAGAAATTGGAGGTTTAAAAGTGTAGATAGCTGTGAGTTTACTATAACAGCAGGTCACTGTTGCATTCTCTATGTATGTGGTATAAATAATTAATACATTTAAAATCTAAATAATAACCATTGACAAACAGATTGAAAATCAGTTAAAAACATTTATGAACATAGTCTTATTCTAAAGTGGTACCCCTATTCTCACTCTTAGCAGTCATTCTCTTTATCTTCAGTCATTGTTTTGTTTCACCATCAATAGACCAGAGAACAGAGCAAAAACTGCAAAAACTATATTACTTTCTTTAATATTCAGTAATCCGTTCATTGTCTGTAACCGCTTATCCAGTTCAGAGTTGTGGTGGGTCTGAAGCCTACCCGGAATCACTGGGCGCAAGGTGGGAACACACCCTGGAGGGGGCGCCAGTATTTTAGATCAGAGATGTGCAAAAACAGAGACTACCTGTCAAAGGAGTCATTGTGTATAAGTTTTAAACACACACACACACAATCTTGTATATGTGAATACTGGGGGCATTACATAGACTTCCATTTATTTTGTGTAGACATATCATTAACACTTCCATAATAACTACTAGCTTAACCCTAACCCTAACACTAACCCTGACTAACTCAATCTTACAACCTGTCTTCACATTAAAATATAATGATGTACTTGAAGCCCCTGCAATGTGAGTGTGTAAACAGGTTTTTGTCCCTAGAATGTGATACACTACTGGCACACACACACACACACACACACACACACACACACACACACACAACTATGCTGGGTGAACATTAGGGCAATAATATGCTTCTACTGGGACACATGAAGCCAATTACGGCTTCTTTTTGCTGTTAACGAAATGTCTCTGAACAGTCAAACACATTGTGGGAGAATGTTGGAGGGCCATTCTACCTAGTCTGAAAATATGAGGTCAATTTAGCAGTCTTGCCTTGGTTGGCTGATGCATAATCAGGGAATCGAACTGTGAACTCCCGTTGACAGGATCAATGCTTAAATGGCTGTGCCATCTGGGCGTGCCAAAATATATTTTTAAACCTATATAAAATTGCACACTATTCTTAATAACTAAATACTATATAAACATCTTCAGTACTTGAATTTGCCTATTGAATTTATTACAACTGTGACTCATTGCCAGGTCAATATAGGGTAAGAAAGCTTTTTTTTTTTTTTTTTTTTTTTTTTGACAGGGAATTAGTTTTATATGCTATCCTTCACATTGTTAAGGACACAGGCCAAATTCCTTTGCAGTGCCTCTCATGCTTTACCTCCATAGCTATATTTATAAACAGCTGTGCAGCCAACAGTCCAATTATTCATGGCCCCCTAAAAAGGGAAGCTATGCATTAAATGGGATTTGATCCCTGTGTGATTAATTCCAAACATTTATAGCAGTCAAAACTCTCAAATTGAAGCTGACTTTCTGAACTTGGAAAAATGTAATCCAAAACACTGTACAAACTGTGGAAACGTATGCTGTGTTCAGATTGTGTGCTGAAGTCCACATTTCAACTTGTTTTAGTGTAAAACAGTGTGACAGTGTAAGTGAATTCTATGTGCCAAAGATGCTTGTTAAAAATGAGATAAACACTGTAGCCACAGATGATCTATGTGTAAGTTTAAAAATACAGATACTAAATTAACTAGCCCAAAAGTATCAATCCCCAGTTCCTCCTTGTGCATTACTGCAGGTGTTTTAAGGCACTGTCCACATGTATCAAAAAAAGCATATTGGGTCACTGAAAATGGAGGGGTCTCCATGTGTTGTAATTTGGCAATGTCTTTGTTTACATCCAAATTTTTCACAGTATAACATTATAATAAATGAGAGCTACTATTTTTCTTACCACAGTTAAAGGGTGTATCTGGCATAATGTGAAGTGTTATGGCCTCATTTTCATGGAGACATTTTTAAGTGAAAACTGAGCACCATGTTATTACCTTATGAAATTAACTTCTATCAAAAGTTGACTACCTTGTTTTTAGATATGGTTTAATGCTAAATGAACATTAGAAATGGTGTCAGTCATCCTTTAAAATGGGCAATTACAGCAAAGGCAAAGTGATTGAGGTTCTGGAGCAAGGCTTTAATCTCCTCCTTTTATGTTATATTCCATTACAAGCAGGGAGACAGGGCTTAGACTCAAGCTTTTAATCTGAGCAGACTGGCTGTTGAACAGAGAACAAGAGACAGTGGCCAGGTGAGTTGGTGTATTGCAGGAGTGAAGCTTTATATCTGTGTGAGGTATTAGTGACACAGAGAGTCTTATACAACAGCAGTCAGCAGATTTCACTACTTCAGAATTTCAGGGACAGGGGAATGGAGGATGTGGGCCACTTTTGATACCTTTAATAATGCTGAAAGATCAACTCATCCATTCTCTATCATTCCTCCCTCCCTCTCTCTCTCCCTCTCTCTCTCTCTCCACCCCCTCAGGACATAGTGCTAAAAAGATGCCTTTTCCTTCAAGCTGAATTTGTTCTGAGATTAAGCTAACACTGCTGTATACACACACACACACACACACACACATGCCTTTTATCGTGTAAAGGGACATTTTTTTAGTGCAGCCTCAGGGTCAAAGCAGGTATTGCTGACCCAGTAAATTACAGCTGGCTGAAACTGAAATAGGAATTATTAGAGCTATATAGTGCATTATGGTTTGTAGGCATGTACTCATATAATAGTCTACATTCTTTTATCATTGCTTACAGTATTGTCACAATACAGATTAAAAATATGTTTATATAAACATGTAAATAAAGAAATAAACCCATGACTAGCAAGTTCACAGAAGAAGGTACAACTTGTACAGTTTTGTTTTAACAGTTTTAAAATATAACATTAAAAATTCAAATATTCTCCTGCTATTTTGCCATTGTACGGTAACTGTTGTATACTATTAAAATGACATTTTATTAAAACAACATAAAACCTAAACATTTTAGGTTTTATTAATACATTGTATTCAGGATTTCTAACACCATATTCACCATCTAAATCATCTAAACCTAAATTCACACATACCTTTAGATACAATATTATCCGCAAGAACAGAACAAATCAATGCCAAAACATTTTCCTTGATGTAACTCTTAATGAATGCACTGATGAATACATTCTTCTCATTTGCTATTTTCAAACTATTTAATTTTTTATGGTGTCAAAATAGGTTCTAAAGTTCTGAGAACCAAAAAACAGAATCCATAACCAATAAATGACATTTTGTAATTGAGAAACCAGTCATTAATATTAAGAGGTATAAAAACTGGTTTGTAAACAGTATATTTCTGTATATATAATGGTCTTTTTGAGTTTAATATTCTTGAAGAATCCGTTTTCTCTTCTCATTCCACCTTTTCTCAGTTGCGCTTCTCTCAGTCCCACTGTCGCCTCCAGAACCATAACCTACTAACTTAAAGCTACAGATGATTCTATATAGCACCTTTCAAAAAAAGGTTTCTTATATAGCACCAAAAAGGATTCTTCTATTGTCACAATATCAAGCTTGTTTCAGTAGAAGAACTGTTTTAGTGCCATTAAGAATCCTCGTTAAATTATAGACTTAATCTGACCCTTCAGTGTCATTGACAACATCTGTTTCTATTTAAATTTCTCTCTTGTGGGCAACAAAGGTAACAGCAGCAACTTTAAAGTAGTAATGGATTCAGAGCCAGAACATTTCATTTATCATCATGACAGAACTAAAACAACATTAGCCAGATCCTGGTCAACAACTTTTCTTACAATGATCCGATCTAAACTCTACTTGCCCTCACTGTTCCTTGCCTGAAGATCAGTTCATGACGAGCTTGATCAGCTGTATGTTTTTTTTTTTTTTCAGAATTAATTATGCCACAGGGTGGACTACCAGAAAAGGCAGAATTTAATAAACAAAAACAAAACTACTGCCAGAAGGTTTAATTGTACACTTGGGACAGAAAATCCCTCAAAAAAAAAATACTTGTGCCTGAGCCTAAATGCACATGAAAACTTGTTGGACAAATTTGTTGTTTTCAAAATTAACTAGGCCATTTGTGTGAATCGTATGAATTAGAAAAGAGGGTGGTCATGTATCCGTTTGCTTATGAATGTCGTATGTATTTTGCTATATTTATATTTCTGTTCAAAAAAGGTTCAGTTAAAGCCAAAACGAACTGCTTCTTTTAAGTTGTTTTAATACCAAAGTACAAGAATCATACAACACAATAGCATTTTTATTCTGTGAGCCCTGTTCAGAAAAACAGGTATCAGCACCTGTTCCTATGAAAATGAGCCACAGTCCCCTTCAGCGCAGAGCCCCATAGTGAGGAGTGAGGAACAGAAGCTGGGTATTTTTAACCATTTTTGCATAATTCTCTTCCTTCTCTGTACTTGTTTTTGCCGTATATAATTAGTAAACATTTCATTGTACACTTTGTGTGTGTTTTGCTAAGATTAACCTTGTCTTTGTGCTCTCGCATAAACATGGGTCCAGCTGTGGCATAGCCAGGAATAGACCTTAAGGCAATAATAAATAAACACAAAGCTTAAGGGTGGGGAGGTATTGCTTTCTACGCCGGTTTCGATTTTGCCAGAGCCAGCACACCAAGGTTGTTGTTGAAGGAGAATGGGATGTGTTAACATCAGTTATCTAAAAGCTGAGCTGTAAGTTCCCAATGTTAAGGTTGACCTGTTGCTCTCTGCGCCACTGTAAAACAAACCCCTGTAGGAGGGACTGTGACATCTTTAGCTGTAGCACATAATGATGGACAGAGCCGTGATGATGGACAGTTAACTCTGGCTGCTGGTTGGCTGGATAAAAGTGATGACCAATGAGAAGCGCATTCTTAAAATATCTGCCCCTCCCTTCGGCTAAGGTAAAATATGAAATAATAAAAATATGGAATAAATAGTCTCATTGCATGTGTCCGATTATGGGGCGGCTTAAACAGTCAGAAAGGAGAGTGTCTCTGTGCACATGTTCTCACACCCAGGAATTAGCTGTTAGCGAAGGCCAACCCATGGCTAAGCCCCTGGGGTCCAACCCTGTAACTACATAGGATGAAAAACAAAATCATTCAATCATTCATTCATTCATTCATTCATTTTCTGAAACCGCTTATCCAATTCAGGGTAGCGGTGGGTCCGGAGCCTACGTGGAATCGCTGGGAGCAAGGCGGGAACACACCCTGGAAGGGGCGCTAGTCCTTCACAGGGCAACACACACACTCACGCATTCACTCACACACTCACACCTACGGACAATGTTGGGTGTTTTTGGACCATGGGAGGAAACCAGAGCACCCAGAGGAAACCCACATGGACACTGTGACTGCGACACTACCTGTTGTGCCACGTGCTACCCAAAACAAAATCAAAAAATTTATTTTATCTGATGATTTCTCACTTAAGTATCCCACATATAAACAGACTGGGTCACAGTTTGTGGGTTGGTAGGTGTTCCAGATCCCCAAATTAATGTGTTAATGCACTTAAAATGTAACATATTGAGGAGGCAAGCACCCAGGATATTATGACCAGGTAGCAACAAACGGCAACCAAAAACAGACCCTAAACATGATAGATCTCCATCACTCCAGAGAACACATTTTCATTCCTTCACAACATAAGGCTGGAGTGCTTTACACCAATCTGGCACAACTGGCACTTGGGAATTGGGGCATTGGCCATGGTAAGTTTATTGAGCTTTTCTACTGCATGGGACCTATTTAATTCAACTCGGCTCTACTTGGTTTTATGCTTTTCCATTATGCAAATTTGGCACCTGGTACCTGGAACTGGTAATATTTTAGTACCCGGTTCCAAGCAAACCTAGTAGAGACTAAACCATGACATACAAACCTTGCAGATCCAGAAAGGCTTGCCAGTGACAACAAAATGTAGAAAAAAATAACTGAAAAGTGGGTTGGCAGTGCATTCAAGCATTCAAACCTCATTCACTAGTGTTCTGTATGAATTCCCATGCTTGATGTGGGGGTTCACCATGTGAAGCAAGTTATTAAATGATGCAAAAAGGACTGGAAGTCATATTCATCATCAAATACCCTCATAGGTTATATGTGATTAAGTGAAAAGCTGTCTGCATGTCACAATGTATTTATTGGTCTCAGGGACCACAGCCCACTCCACCTCCATGTTTGTTATTATCAGAAACATTTGACTCTGAGCTACCTTCTAGCAGATTTACATTTACAGCATTTAGCAGACACTCATATCCAGTGCAACGCTGCACAACAAGGGCAAGTGCATGTAGATGGAATCAATGGATGGTAATAGTTACTATGTTTGAAATAGACATGTTCATTCATGCTTGTAAAAAGAGCATAAATGAGCCTTAAATTTGAATGGAATTATTGTAAATTTAGTGACAGTTGCTACATTTTCACACAAAACGCAATGGTAGAGGTACATTATTCTTCACTAAAGATACAACAGTGTAAATGTTCTCTAAAAGTAAATTACATTTTCTTCTCCAGAAAGAGGTGAATATTTACATATTACATACATATATTTATATTTCATTATAGAACTGTGGGCAGCACAATGGTGCAGCAGGTAGTGTCGGAGTCACACAGCTCCAGGGGCCTGGAGGTTGTGGGTTTGATTCCTGCTCTGGGTGACTGTCTGTGAGGAGTTGGTGTGTTCTTCCCGTGTCTGCATGGGTTTCCTCCGGGTGCTCCGGTTTCCTCCCACAGTCCAAAACACACATTAGTAGGTGGATTGGCGACTCAAAAATGTCCGTATGTGTGAGTGTGTGAGTGAATGTGTGTGTCTGTGTTGCCTTGTGAAGGACTGGCGTTCCCTCCAGGGTGTATTCCTGCCTTGCGCCCAATGATTCCAGGTAGGCTCTGGACTCACCTCGACCCTGAATTGGATAAGCAATTACAGATAATGAATGAATGAATGAATAGAACTGTGTAAAATAATAAGAACATAATATATGTCCTGGAGATAAAATGAGGCATATGAAATCAACATAATATTAAAATCTACAATTATAATAAAATAAGGTACAATTTAATTGAAAGTACAGAATAATTAACCTTGACGGTAACACCACAGTGACAGCTTTTTCTGAGCTGAAAGCAGGATATTAGCTTGTTTTGTTTTTCTTTTTTGTAGGAAGGAAATTGGCTGGAAAAATGAAGCACTAAAGGAAGCACACACCAAAGAAGTTGGTGTGCTCAGCTGATACCTAGCCCATTCATGTACTCCTCCTTTTTTCATTATCTCCACAGACACACGCACTGAGAAGAAGAAGCAGCTGGAACTGCAGCGCTGTTTTCTGTACCACTCCAACCCTCTCTGGCAGAAACGCCCACCCCTCATGATTTCTCTCCTTCTTCCTCTCTTTCTACTGCATTAACAGCTGTATATAAAAAAAACTCTCCCAAGTGTTCAACTGCTTTTTTTTCTGCCAGTTTGCCTGTGATGTCCCACTAGGCAGATTTCTCCCACGCTTCAGGGCACTGACCCTTGGAGCTTCAAAACCCCATGAGTTGACTTTCAAAGCTAAACTGGCGACCTACTTCCACCCCTACACTAATGTTCTGACTCTTACTTGCCTTGTCTAAGTGGGTCAGGAAGAAATGATGGGGAGGAGTGGAGAACAAAGAGCAATGGCATTGTCTCTCTGATGATTAATGGATGGTGAGAGTGAGGACGGTTTGAGAAACATCAGTCCTCCACAGACAGCTGCCTCTCTGCAGCAGGGTTCTCCTCCTACAGCGAAATACACAGACATCTTATGATGAAGCATTAAAGGCCAATGCATTATTGACCTTGTTCGCCAGGTAGAAATACCTTCAAAGACTGGGTAAACTGATACAGTGTGTGCCAGAGAATCTTCTCTGAATAACAACAGCTAGTCTGGATGAGAGCAACTTGGAACAAGATCGATGTTATACACCCATGCCTGCCAATTACAGCAATTATCCAAATTAGCCCAGAAAAGGTCCTTTGGATCTTCTTTCCTCCCTTGTGCAAAGCCAGCCATACATTTCTTAACAGCAAAGAAAAAAATAAACATAAAAGCACTTCCTTCTTATTGGAATGGACGAAGATAGTCCATGTGCACACACCATGTAATTAGATCAGATGTTCTTTCTGACTCATGTGTTTCTTTTGCATCATGTCATTAGAGAAAGTGGGAGGTGTCCCAGCATTGCCCCTATGTGCTGATTATATGCTGATAATATAGTGCTAGGCATGTTACGGCTTTTTAAGTGCCAGTCTAATGGTGCTATTCCACTGATAAATACATATACTACTCTACTCACTTTATGGTACTCTCTAATGAGAACAGCAGGTTTTGGAAACCACTACAATGGCAGCAGTATTGTTAAATGTTGTTTACTCATTGTTTATTCATGCACTGTTTTTGAATTTTAGGACTGAACACAGCTCTGCACATCAGTTCAGATAGTACAGTTTCTTGTTGACCATGCGGCTCTTGCTGGATTCTTTGTCGGCCATCATATCAATTATAACATATCTGGCCAATCAGCGCCCTGCAATGTTTACACAACCTGTTTTATTCACTGCTTGGCTCATTTGGAAACATGAGCAAGCTGGTACTAAAAGTACCTGGTAGCAAATAATCATTCATTCATTCATTCATTCATTCATCGTAGTCTAATGATAATAAAAGCAAAAATGTCAAGTAGAGTTGAGTAGAGTGGTGTTAGTATCATGCAGTGGAAAAGCACTTTAAATCAGATTTAACATTTACACTTAGAAAGCTGTTTTATTCTGAATGCTGCATGTCTAACCAAATGTGGGTATAAAAAGATTTTGAAAGGCTTATTAATAATTTTTTTGTATAATGAATGCAGTATTTTATTCTGCAAATTCTTCTAAAAATGTTATACATTGTAAAATAATAAACAAAACAAACAAACCATAAAAAAACAATAAAAGTTCAAACATCAAATTTTACATGAAATGCCACACTTAAAAACAAAGGATCTGGTAATATGCAAAGATGGAGTGATTTATATTTAAACCTTTAAAATGTTCTTCACACTCATGGTCCTTTATGGAACCAAAATAGTTTCTTCTATGGCATCGCTAACGAACCCTTTGTAGCACCCTTATTTTGAAGAGCGCAGGTGTGATTAGACTGTGATTTTATCATTTACGCAGATTTAATTTAATTCAGTTTTATTTGCAGTGTTATTTTTGCACATGAGCAAGTCCATGCAACATTGGCAAGGCAAAGCTCCTTCAAAGCACCTTCAGAGCAATCAAGACTCCAAAGCAAAACCCAACTTCCTCTGGTCAACACCAGAGAAAACTAATAGGGGCTGTGTATAAACAGACTACTATTTATTAAAAATGATGTATGTCTGTACTGGTGTCCGACTGCTCTCACACATTCAGTCAGACCCCACTGGTTGCTGACTAACATTCAGTGGATGTAGTAGTTACCAGCAGCTGATAGATAAATAAAGAAACACAAGAGGTAGAAGGAAAACTGGAGTTATCTCCTAACCATGTGCCTTTTTGCAATTTAGGCCAATAATAAAAAATAAGCCAATCTTGTTGTTTAATTTGGTAATGAGGGAGATGTATATCTGGATTTGTCAGACAGGCATATCCAAAGATGCTTATCCCAGTGTCAGTAGATTAATCAAAATGACAAAAGATTTCCAGATTTCCACAAGCATGAGTGGTTTGGGCTGTCAAAAGAATCCAAGACTGTCTTGTTTCATTTCATATCAAACAACATATGTTTTTATGCATGAAGGTAAAAACTAATCTGCTCACACTGTGAATGGGAATTGGTAACAATGTGAAATTTGTGAAAGTGTAAATCTGGCTAGACACAATCCTGATATGAAGCACATGTGAATGCATGGCTGAACCTGAATGAGTTGTAGTTTGCCTGGAGTACTGGTTTCAATTAAATCATGATTCACATATGAATGTTTCATATACCACACACACCAAAGCCAAATGCCAGCATCTGTAAATCTTCTAGAAACGCATATGTCAGAAGCAATAATGTATATTTTATTTGTAACACAGCTGCTGTTAGCATTGCTGAAATGGAGAGAGAGAGAGAGCGAGAGAGAGAGAGAGAGATAGATAGAGAGAGAGAGAGAGAGAGAGAGAGAGAGAGAGAGAGAAGCAAGATCATGGCTGAACTATGTTTGGGGGAATGCCTATTACAAAAGTGGGACAGGGATAATCTGTGTTTTAGCCATTATCTTGTGTAAGAGAACAGACTGAAAATATAAGATGGGGTGAAATTCAAATCCCTTATTTTTTCTGAATGAAGCAGGGAAGGGTAGAGAGTCAATTACACACACACCAAATCCTTGTTAATAAATTTTTACTTACACATGCATTCACACTCAAATGAGTGGTATATCCATCATCCATAGCAAAGCACACACACACATTCCATTTGATTACATTTTTACTCACACATGCATTCTCCCACAGCAGTACATCTATTCTCCATTTGTGCACCCACCCACCCAATACACACACACACACACACACACACACACACACACACTCACACTTATACATACATATGTATGGTCCACGCCATGGTTTTTGCTCTTTGTTTCTCTAGCTGTTATTCTTTGTTAGGTATGAGCATGGTATGAGCTGTCTTTTCTCATTAAGGCTCCATCATATGCTCTTTCTCTCTCTCTCTCGATTTGGAAAGGGCTGTAATGACTTGGTTGCATGGAGATTGGAGAGTGGTGGTCTTGGGCTAGTCTCTACAGGGACACAGCTGTCGAGGCAATGTGTTTAGGAGGCAAAACAATGAGGCAATGGGGCCAGGGGAGAGGAGACAGCAGCCCTTTCTCTCGCCTTCTTCCATCCTAAGAAACAGCACACCGTATAATGCCACCTACATTCTGGAGAGCAAAAAACAAGCAAAGTGCTCTGTAGGAAAAGTTCTAGATAAACATCAAAAGCCTTTTTCATGTGTGTTTGTGTATGTACATGTCAGTGGTGTAGCTAGATTTTCACTGAGGTGGGGGCTTTTTACTGGTTGTCAAGACAGCTAACAAGCATTACATATCAAAGACAATGCTATAGTGAGGAAGACAGCCAGCAACCAGCCTTCTTCCTCCTTTAGTTAGGAAAATGATCAGCCTATTTCCATAAACAAGAAACAGTCTCCACAACATTTAATGCGAAGAACAGGCTATTTAATACCACAAGTCCTAGGTCTGGGTTCTCAAACTTAAATTACCTCAGGGCCACTTGAAAGAGAAATGAAAAACGCAGAGGAAATGTGTGAAATATTTTATTAAAGAACAAATTTAATGTAACATTTTCTTTCTGACACAGAGTGGCATGAATGAATCAGACATACAATATTTAAACATGGCCGTCCCCATGTGGAGGACCAGTTTCATGGAGCATAGGTGCAAAGAAGGCAGTTTTTCATCACACATTAATTGTACTGTATAGAACTATTTATAAATAATCACTTTCATAAATATTCTTTGTTGCTTTTTGATTATAAAATGGGATTACTGCTCAATTTGTACAAACTGGATTCCAAAAAATTTGGGACACTAAACAAATTGTGAATAAAAACTGAATGCAATGATGTGGAGGTGCCAACATCTAATATTTTATTCAGAATAGAACACAAATCACAGATCAAAAGTTTAAACTGAGAGAATGTATAATTTTAAGGGGAAAATATGTTGTTTCAAAATTTAATGGCATTAACAAATCCCAAAAAAGTTGGGACAAGGCCATTTTTACCACTGTGTGGCATCCCCCCTTCTTCCTACAACACTCAACAAACATCTGGGGACAGAGGAGACCAGTTTCTTAAGTTTAGAAATAGGAATGCTCTCCCATTAATGTCTAATACAGGCCTCTAACTGTTCAATCATCTTGGGCCTTCTGTGTCACACCTTCCTATTTATGATGCGCCAAATGTTCTCTATAGGTGAAAGATCTGGACTGCAGGCTGGCTATTTCAGTACCCGGATCCTTCTCCTACGTAGCCATGATGTTGTGATTGCTGCAGAATGTGGTCTGGCATTATCTTGTTGAAAAATGCAGGGTCTTCCCTGAAAGAGATGACGTCTAGATGGGAGCATATGTTGTTCTAGAACCTGAACATAGTTCTCTGCATTAATGGTGTCTTTCCAGACAAGCTGCCCATGCCACAAGCACTCATGCAACCCCATACCATCAATGATGCAGGCTTCTGAACGGAGCATTGATAGCAACTTGGGTTATCCTTGTCCTGTCTGGTCCGGATGACATGGCGTCCCAGTGTTCCATAAAGAACTTCAAACCGTGACTCATCTGACCACAGAACAGTCTTCCATTTTGCCACACTCCATTTTAAAAGAACCCTGGCCCAGTTCAAACGTCTGAGCTTGTGGAGCTTGTTTAGAAATGGCTTCCTCTTTGCACTGTAGAGTTTCAGCTGGCAACAGTGGATGGCACGGTGGATTGTGTTCACTGACAATGCTTTCTGGAAGTATTCCTGAGCCCATTCTGTTATTTTCTTGACAGTGGCATTCCTGTTTGAGGTGCAGTGATGTTTAAGGGCCCGGAGATCACAAGCATCCAGTAGAGTTTTACGGCCTTGACCTTTACGCACAGCAATTGTTCCAGGTTCTCTGAATCTTTTGTTGATGTTATGCACGATTGCTGATGATAACTTAAATGTCTTTGCTATTTTATGCTGGGTAACACCACTCTGGTATTGCAGCATTATCTTTCTGTGCAACAATGGTGGAATTGGTGATCCTCTTACGATCTTGGCTTCAGAGAGACACTGACACTCTGAGAAGCTCTTTTTATACCCAATCATGTTGTCAATTGACCTAATTAGTGTTAACTGGTCTTCCAGCTGTTCGTTATATGCTCAATTTCCTTTTTCCAGCCACTTATTGCTACTTGTCCCAACTTTTTGGGGATTTGTTGACACTTTGAAATTTTGAATCAACATATTTTTCCTTTAAAATGTTACATTTACTCAGATTAAACTTTTGATCTGTCATCTATGTTCTATTATGAATAAAATATTGACATTTGCCATCTCCACATCATTGCATTGAGTTTTTATTCAAAATTTCTTTAGTGTTTACTTTTTTGGAATCCGGTTTGTAGAAATGCATATGGGCTTGATTAGAGTTTATTTATTCTCCATAACCACTTCATCCTGTTGAAGACTGAGGTAGAATCATTGGGTGCTAGGCAGGAACACACCTCAAACTGGTGCCAGTCTATCACAGGGCATCTCTACAGTTTGCACATCTAAGCTGCCATAAATATCTGTGTAGTCTATGATTAAAATTGGAAAACTTTCTTAGTCTTTCTCCACTCGGTTTGGTTTGCACCTAATGAGAGAACGAGAGACAGACAGGAAGAGAGAGTGTGAGAGAGAGACAGCAGTACAAGAGCACATTTGCCACTTGTGTCTATTCTTAGAGAAAGCAAATAGGAAAAGAATGGGGAATAGAGCCATAGAGCAAGGCTACAGAATTCTAGTTGAGTTACAAAGAAATGGAAATCACAGGGAAGGGAGAAAAAAGAGCAGAGAATGAGAGGAAGACCTATTACAAACACTATTTTATATACCCTTGTCTGAAGAACATGAATGTCGGAAAAAAATGAATTCCTTAAATATCATACTACTTTAGAGAATTTTTAGATACTTGTACCAAGTCGTGTGTTAAGTTGATGATTTATTGAGAAAGAAAGTCAGCCTGAGCAAAATGAAAAGCTAAAAAGTTACATTCCAGACGGTGATACAAATAGCCAGACCTTATGATCTTTACTGGCTTCTGCACTAGTGCAGGGTTGTGACCAGGGTTCATTTCCTCTGAGCAGGTGATGAGCAGGTCGCTGCTTTTCATTCTACATAGCCTTTTGTCATATTATTTGAGCTGCAGAGGCTTGTGGGATATGTCATGCATCAACATTATCACAGGTGCTTTGGAGAGCACTCACACAAAGTGCAGTAATCCTACTTACAGAGGAAAAGCCTTTTGAATCAGCTTGGCCCTTTGAGACTCCAGCCAGTAATTCACTGCTTTCATTGGCATTTTCTGTGGCTGGCTCTCTAGCTTTCTGTGCACAGATGTCTGGAGCACATGCCATATAAATTTTTTTAATGCTACAGACATCTGCAATTTCCTTTGGGATCAATAAAATGCTATGCATGGGAAATTACGTATGTTTTGGAGCATTGGCAAAAGATATTCTAAGCTTACGGGAGTGAAAGGTGAAGAGAAAAGTAGAGATAAATAAGTCTCCGACACTCCAGGCCTCAGACCCTGCAGCCCTGTGGTTCTCATACCTTCCAGTCTTATACAATATTCACAACAATCTGACCACACTGGCTCACAATGAAATGTGTAGTCCATGGAGAACCAGGGCCCTCATTGTTCATTTACTGACCAATATACTACACAGTTCAAAGTGAATTTAAGAAGATACTGCACAGAGAGCTGTATTAAGGCATTGTGGGCTACTTAGGACCTCAACAACACCACCATCAAAGCATTATTTAAGAGATATTTAAGACCTTAAATACCTTTAACAGTAGCTAAGTGTAAAGTAATACAACTAGCCAAGTTATCCTTCAGTTATAGCAGTATATATAATCTACTGGATCTAATAAAATTTTAAATCTGATATGCATTAGATAGGAAAACAGCCATTAATACTCACCATAATACTAATCAACACAGAATGCTGTTGGCTCTTTATTCCTCCTGGAATGAAATACTCACACTTCACTTCACCTTTTAAAATGAAACTGAAGAAAATCTTAAACTGTTACATTCATTAAATTTATTAATTTTATTCCTCCTCCATTTATAATTCATTAGCTAATCTAGCAAATAATCATTACAAATTAATTTATTTAGACATAGATGAAATACTTTAAGATGTAATTTCGTAAATGCCTAGTTTAAATCTAAAAAATAATTTACTGCTTATGCTGTCCTAAAAAAAATGTGTTACCTGAATAGCTCTTATAAGATTTGAGTCCATGTGACTATACTGTATAAAATGTAGGATATTTTTTTTGTATTAATATTTCCATATAGAACCATACACGGCACACAAAATGCATTTAAAAAATATGAAGCAGACAACCTGAGGGATGTCTGTTACACATAATTCAGTCAGAGTGACACAAGACATTTCTTAAGAACCCCCTTTTTTGATCGTAGAACATATATTTTTAATGGAAGCTGGAAAGATGATAAGATTTATATGGAAACTGGACCAGCAACAATGTCTTTAGGGACAAATTTCAATCAGGCCAAGCTGGCCCAATAATGAACATATTGGGACATGTCTGTCTGTACTGACTCAGATTTAAAGAATGAATGAATAAATAGATAAGCATATAGCTTTGCTATGTGAAATGGTTTTTCTCTTCTAATTGTGTATATTGTACTTTTCAGCATTAAACCAGTGTTGCACTTTTGTTATGAGTCATATACAGTAGCACCAAAAAGAACCCTTATTATGATACATCTCCTCTAGTGTAAGAATAAAACAAAACTGAAATTTCCACAGAGCTTAAGTATTATAGTTGTGATTAAGGTCATTTAATTCTCTATGCTAAAAGACATTTTCAGTCATTTCAGTATCTTCAATGTCATGCTTAACATCTTAACATTTTTTTATTTTTATTCACAAATTGTTTGTGTCCTTTTCCTTAGACATGTAAAATTGTCCAGGCCCAGTATGATAAAATTGTTTAATACATAAGTTTGTTTTTGCAGTTCTACATTGTTAAAACCTCAGCTACTAAACATTTTCTAAGTGATGAGTATAATTTGGCTGTTTTTGTTATTGGTGTGAGAGAAAGATTCACATGATTTCTTAAATAAGACCATAAACCAAATTATATTTTACATGTATTGGGTTAACATGAACATAATAATAATAATAATAATAATAATAATAATAATAATAATAATAAACACTGAGCAAATGTTTACCACAAAAGGAGAGAATTGTATTTATTTTTCATAATTTAGTTGTTAAAATATTTAACATATATACCAAACCAATTAAAAAAAAGAACTAAGGAGTAAAGCCTCAGGATATGCCAGACAACAAAAAACTAAACAATTTATTTTCCCTATTTTAATTTAGAAAAAAAAACAAATCTTCGCCTGATCTCTCTGTCTATAAGTAGCAAAAAACTGAAATTACACTTAGTCTCCCGGCCTTACACAATTACACAATGATATAGCAACCTCACTCCATATAAGGATCGAGTACAAAATAACACTCTCTAAGGGATGATTTAAATAACCACCAATGTTTATTACTCTAGCACATATTAACACAAGGATGAAGGATGGCTCGGTAAAAAAAAAAAATTAAAAAAAAAACACAACACAAGCTGGGATGCTGCTACCGCATTATGCCTATGGGAGGAAGATTCTTTATTTATTTATTTATTTTCTATTATTACACTTATTCGGTGCTTTTCTAGAAACCCAAGGATGCTTTACAGTCAACACTGGACAGAACACCATTCCATTGTACATTCAGTCCACACACGCGCACACACACTGGCTTTTATATGTTGAGTCAGTGGGAGGCCGTCAATCACAGGACATCCCCAGCCAAAAGACTGAGATGGACTCAGGATACATTCAACAAGAAAACACCTGCTGAAACATCCAACAAGAAGGAAAAAAGAACAAGAAAACAATAAAATGAAGATACATATATTCATGTGTCATATATCCCTACTTCAAAATGGAGTTACCTTGCTTTAAGGTGATCACAAACTCTCTGTACCCTTAAAATGGAGAGTAATCTTCATCCAAACTACATTCTTCATTTACCATCATTTCTAAGGGTAATTCTAAAAACTTTAAACACAGGCCTAAGGGAATTTAGTATAACATCAATGAGAAAGATGAGCCTTAGGCACTTAGAAGAAAAGCTGGGTAAAGGAGAGGACAGAAACATTCTGAAATGTGTAGAAGGCCAGAAAGCTCGGGGTGCATTCAGATTGGAGACTGGGGCCAGACTCCAGGGAGATGAGCCACAAGAACACAACATGCTGTAACACAGCCATAGGCAAGGAGCTGAGAATGAGAAGAGAATGAGGGGGAGAGGAAAGCAAAGAGAAGGGAAAGAACAGAGGGGAAAAAAGAGCAGTGGTAAAACAGGAAACTCTATGTAATGCAGGGCAAACCAATGAGGAATGGTTGGATGGATGGATTTACCTTCTACAAGCTTATTGAAAAGTAGTTAGGCCCCATTTGCTGCAGTAATAGTCTCTACTCTTCTATGTAGATAGTAAAATGTTGGATCATTGCTGTGAGGATTTGTTTGCATTCAGCCACAAGAACATTAGTGAGAACAGTTAATGGTATCAGCTGATTAGTTAACTCCAACCAGGGGCGCACTGGGACAAAAACCCAGCCCTGGCATTTTAGACCAGACTGCCCAACCACATTCAATAATGCACACCTTTTCTTCCCTTTCGGTCTCTTGAATGTGTATACCAACTGTGCAACTCTTTTAAACCATGTTGAGTGGTGGCTTTACGAATACGCCTAGAATTATTGGATTCTCTTGTAAAGAGGCATACAACTGAACAAGTATAACATAGGCAACAGACAAAAATTAATTTAAATATAAATTCATATAATTTTAAAAAGTGTGATTTTCATTCATTTTTGTACATTGTCCCAAACCCCCTACATAAAAACTCCCTAACACATTTTTCCAGGGCCAAAAAGTAGTTTAGCCTTGGCCTAGCCTACTACTCACCCTACAAACACTAATAATATAATAGTGAAATTAGAATGCTGCCCACTGACTTTCTGGTATTGTTGGTGAATGGTGGTTTTAAAAAAGTGTTCTCACATTTAAGACTATTTAGCTCAGAATGTAAGACAAAAAAGTACTAACCTAGGCTTATTTTCTCATTTAGTCAGTGTACACATTGTCTTATAAATAATAATGTACATTGTGTAAAATTGTGCTAAATGTGTGCTAATTTAAGCCTGCCTTCCTCTCTCTACATGATCAGTTCTTGAACTGCAGTATTAAGCTTAATTTAGAATGTTATTTAGATTTTATCGTTACACAATCAGTTAGCCATGCATGTAGCCATGTAACTACCTATCTAATTAGCATTTACAGTACTTTCTATTACTAATGAAGTAGTTTCTAAAGTAGTTGCAGTGCCATTTACAGTCATGGCTAGCACTATTTTACACTATATGCATTATTTTTAGCACATCAGATATGTTGCTGACTCAGTAAAACTAGGTAAATACAAGGCCAAATGCAATAGATAAAATCTGTACAATGTTGCCAATTAAATGATTATAAAATAAATTACTGGCTGTGGTGTACTGGTGTATTTCCGTTCGGAGGACGTTTTTAGATTTCCCGCTAACCATAACCTCCCACTTGCCGGTATCCGCCTACTTACTGGTCTCTGGCTTCTATGTCCCTCCCTCTTGGCGGTCAAGCCATCCAATCAGAAAAGACCTTTGATATTTGTCATTTCTGATTGGCTGAAACAGGCACTTCCCCACTGCTAAAACTTTTAAGCACACTTGCTCCCGCACTGACGGTTCTCCTGTTTCTCCTCCCTTAGTGACATGCATGAAACCCTGCCTCTATCTCCGCCAATGGCACACGGCCTCAAGCCTCCCATTTTCTCCTCTTCAGCTGAACAGCCTCAGAGTTCCAGTAACATGTTCCAAAACAACAGCGCCTCCTTCACTCATTCAGCTAACGAGAGGAACCCCGCTGCCAATGTACGGAGCCCCTGTACAACAATGCGATGGCATCACAACCTTCTCTATCCTAACTCAATGCCCCCTACTGGAGCGTTCCTCATCTTCCTATTACTCTTCCTGGTTGTGTCCAAGCTGGAAGGCATTAGCCTCAATGTCTTATTGTCCTTGCTGTCTCGCAGGTTGGTGCTTTAGATGGCTGCTTTGGAAATTCATATTTTCACCTAAGCTGCATTAGAAAATGGTGTGTAATCTCCAATATTTCTGCACATTGCCAGGGTACTAGTTCACCTAAAGTGCTCACAAAGATGGCTGCATTTGAAAATATTGGAAAAGAAAGCAGGCAGCACGTTTAAGCATTCTTTCTGAATCAGCACTTTCTTCCTTCAGAACACTGCCTTGATTGACAGCATTGCACCCATTTAAACGTAGCCCCTCTCTGCTCTTCTCATTTTCCTGTCACCTATCTTGCCTTCCCCCTCTCTTTCTGTCTCTGTGTATCATCCCACCCCTCCTTTTCTCCTCCTCTATCTGTCTCTACTCAACATTCCAACCCCCCTTCCTTTATCATCCCACCCTCTCCCCCTGTGACAGTTGCTGCTCCATGCCTCAAACTTTCCAGCTCACACCCCTTGCAGGCCTGCCTCTTGCACAGCACTTTGGGCACTCAACACGGTCTCCTTGCTGCACAACTTCCTTCTTTCTCTCATCCTCTCCTCTCATCAGCCATGCTACTACCAACTTCTAACTTTCCAGTTTGTGCCACTGAGGACCTTCGTTAATATCTCGCCTCTAGTGACCACACCACACTGTGCCTCCTATGGTACAATTCCCTCCAGCTGCTGTGGGCCTTCAACCTGACCTCTCTCTTTTTCAGCCACACTGCTCCTAGCCCCTAATTTACAGCTCATGCTCTTTCCTAAGGCGAGGCCTTGGACCAGGCCCCTGCCGAGGCACACAACACCACCTCAAATTCAATTCACTTTCTCACATGCTGCCTCCCCTCTGGCACCTGCTTTTTACCATCTAGGCATCTCTGCCATTAACAATCTACCTTGCCACCATGCTTAAGCTACTCAGCACCTTTTGAATTGTCGAATTACCAAGCACGCCAACCTCCATCACGCTAGAATTTGTTATAATAATCAATAAAGGACATTCAATTTACTCAACCTAATGATATTCCTCTCCCGTCTCATACAGCGCTTAGTTATGCACCAGTTTATTAAAGGCAGTTCATTTTTGGACTCACTAACCCCTTTCATTCACCTCCTCACGAACCACCCTAAACACCTGCCCCAAAAACCTGAGTTTGAACTGAGTTCACCCATTTCAGCCTTTAAGGGCATGGACTGTCCTAGCAAACATGAAAATATATGCAAATCAGTGGTTCTTCACTTCCTGCCTATATTCAGAGGCGGAGTCAACAAAGAAATACTTACAACTTGTTACTAATTTTGTAGACTAAGAAGGCTTTTGGAAACACTCCCAATATCACCCGAATAGATTCAGGTGTGCTTCATTATTATTTGAAAGAATCTTATGGTGTCACAGCAATGTCCAAAGTAGAGGGCACAAAAACACCAGGTTGAAAATATAAGTTTTAACATTTTGTGTGAGTAAACATCCCTCTCACAAGTGCAAATGTGAGACTCATAAGCAAAGAGAAAGGACTTTGTATTACGCCTGCTCTCACTGTACAGAGACACTGTGACACTGCCTTTGAACCATTCTGAAAATAATTTTGGTCATTGAGTAGTTTCCTATTTTCAGTTTTCCCCATTTCAAAACAATACTCAAATGACCAAGGTACACGTCCTCTACATTTGTTTTTCTGTAGAAGGCTTCTCCATATAGGCAGGCCATATACAATGTATTAAGTGGTGAGTCACAGAAACAGGAGACATCAACCAATAGCATTCTCTAAGAAAAACGGTACTGACCACATCCCCAAACTTTCAAAATTCCTCACTTTTCAAAACGTGAATGCGGAAAATCCTCTTGAGTGCAGAATGAGCCCAAGGGAAAAGAGCTCAGAGCGCAAGGGGAAACTTCAAAAAGCAAGAGGGTAAAAACTATATGACATTGGGGGGCAATTCCTCTATCTTCATTCATAAGAGGGCTACTTACACATGGGAAATCATACAATTTGCAGGTTTATATTTTCCACCTGATGTTTTTGTGCCCTTTACTTTTGATATTGATGTGAGGCCTGAGGGAAAACCTGCAGCCAAACCGGCCTTAAAGGTGATGCTCACAATTGTAATTAAAAAAAACTTTTTTAAGATTCAAAAAATGTTCCCTCAACGTTTTCTAGTTCTCAGGTCTCTTTGAATGCTTGAAATCAGTCTAATGTGTTTACAAAGTCTCTCTCTCTCTCTCTCTCTCTCTCTCTCTCTCTCTCTCTCTCTCTCTCTCTCTCTCTCTCTCTCTCTCTACTCTTCCAAGTGAAAAGGCATTTGGAGCCTTTTAGACAACAGAGAGAACTCCAAACATTGAAAAGCACAAAACAAGGTTAGTATAATTCTCTATTCCTGCTCCATGGTTGTGTAATATTTATTTTTGCTTTTTGAATTAATTAAGGTAGAAAAATCACCAAATTCGGAAGATTGCTAACTGCAAAATTACTACAAGGCTAATCAACTTAAGTTACAAATAATTTTTGTGATAACTGAAACAGTGAGCAAAACTTACAGACAAGTTAATCTTCAGTCACTTCCAAGCAAGGTTTTTTTTCCCTCAGACATACCATTCCACCATGAAAGATGCAGAGCTTTTGAATGTAAACAAATCAGAGAGAACTGCAGGTCCCCACACTGTATTCATTTCCTTTAAGGCTCATTTGTGCTCAATATAAAATAAATATATGAAAAATGATGGAGCCTTCTGTACTCTTTATTTTCTTCATATATGTTCACAGATTCTGAAAGCTTGCAGATGCAGATGAAATAGAGCATCACCACTGGAAGCCATAAGTGGCAGTCAAACAAATATTTCAAGCCTCACTTACAGCTGCATTGTTGAGCTCCTAAGCTTGATGTTGTGGAGAGCACCAGTTGAAGCAAGTTATTGAATGCCTCAGCAGACACCTGAAAGCACTGGTAATTATGCTTGTTGCCAATTTCTCTGGGTGAGGCAGACTCATATCTGCTGTGATCCAGGGCTTTGCTATTAAAGCACTGCTGTGGCTCACCCGGTGGCTCCGTGATGGACCTTTCAGTGCCGTGACACGTGACTTCAATGAGAAGCAGGGAGGCCATGGTCACTTCTAATCAACATATATTTATATATTGTTTGGCCAGAAAAAGAACTAGCAGATTGGATAATAAAAAAAAGTAGGCTGCACTTTTTATTTTCATATTGTTACTATAAGTGTGTCCAGAGCTGAAAAAGGAATCTTAAGGCCTATTCACACTGGATGCAAGTTTGTCTCAACACTCTGAAGTCACAGGAAGAATAAATACATATTTTTAAAAATTACAAAAAACATTCATCGTTTACAAATTTATTGCTGAAATGTAGTTCTTAATTATTAATGTATTTGATGCATCAGTGAGGCCTACACTAGCTGCTTAGAATACATATGGAATTGATAGATAAATTGCTAGACTGACAAGAAGAAGTGTGTAAAAGAGAGATCTGTTTTCATGCAGAAGCAGAGAAGGCCTTGACAAAGACAAAATTGGCCATCTGTGGCCTTATATAAAGTGTTTTCCTCAAGTGGGACTAGGAATGTGGAAAAAAGTCTGTAATCTGCTACTCCCAGTCCTGTGGGAGCCAGACAGCAAGAGCATGTGAACCATGAAACAATGGGAATTTTACTATGTCTTTATTCTGCCTCCCTTCTCTTTTGTTCTCTCCATCTTTTCTCCACATTACTGCTCTCTCTCAAGTCACTGGGCAATTTGTTGGATAATTGGCATGACCAAACACATTCATTTGTATTGCCAAGGCTTCTGTGGTGAAATGAAAAGTCAATGGAAAGGCTAAAGTGTTTATCCATATGTTGTATGTAGGAACAGATCACACCTGAAGAACCCTGCATCTTCTAACAGATATTGCCTATAGACATTAATCTCCCTTCTTTTCCAATCCACAAATAATGAAAAGCAAAATCAGTGATAGTTAATGAACTTGCCACACATGTCACACTCGATTCAGTCTCTCCATCCATTTACATTAGAGCTTGGTTTGGAGGTGTTAGAGTGGTAATAGAATTCTCAAAGACCAAGAACATCTTTTTGGATTCATGAAGAATGCCTTGAGGAACACTGGAAACTTTATAAACCACTTTTTTGTTTAAATAAATTAGTTTATCATACATTTAACTGATATGTTTTGATGGATATTCTGCTCATTTGTTTTGTTTCGATACAAAAAAGAATACGTGTATCCTTATATGTCTATGTTTCTTTCACTTTTTTCTGGTTTTATTTTATTTTCAATATATGTTATTTGAATTTTATTCTGTATAAATGGCAGGGTTGCTTTATATACACTGCTCAAAAAAATAAAGGGAACACTTAAGTCAATCACACTTCTGTGAAATCAACCTGTCCAGTTAGGAAGCAACACTTATTTTGAATCTATTTCACCTGCTGTTTTGCAAATGGAACAGACATGTAGAAATGGGAGGTAATTAGCAAGACAACCCCTATAAAGGAGTGTTTCTGCAGGTGGTGACCACAGACCATTTCTCTGTTCTCATCTTTTCTGGCTGATGTTTTGGTCACTTTTGCATTTTGTCAGTGCTCTCACTCCTAGAGGTAGCATGAGGCGGTGTCTACAACCCACAGAAGTTGCTCAGGTAGTGCAGCTAGTCCAGGATGGCACATCAATGCAAGCTGTGGCAAGAAGGTTTGCTGTGTCTGTCAGCACAGTGTCCAGAGCATGGAGGAGATAATAGGAGACAGGCTAGTACACCAGGAGACATGGAGGGGGCCGTAAAAGGGCAACAACCCAGCAGCAGGAGTGCTACTTCCTCCTTTGTGCAAAGAGGAAAAGGAGGAGCAGTGCCAGAGCCCTGCAAAATGACCTCCAAAAGGCCACTAATATCCATGTTTATGCACAAACTGTCAAAAACAGACTCCATGAGGGTGGTATGAGGGCCTGACATCCACAAGTGGGGCTTGTGCTTACTGCCCAACACTGTGCAGGGTGATTGGCATTTGCCAGAGAACACCAAGACTGGCAGATTTGCCATTGGCACCTTGTGCTCTTTGCAGATGAGAGTGGGTTCACACTGAGCACATGTAACAGATGTGGCAGAGTCTGGATATGTCATGGAGAATGCCTGCAACATCCTCAAGCATGACAGGTTTGGCAGTGGGTCAGTAATGGCGTGGGGAGGCATTTCTTTGGAGGGACGCATAGCCCTCCATGTGCTAGCCAGAGGTACCCTAACTGCCATTAGGTACCGGGATGAGATCCTCAGACCCATTGTGAGACCCTATGCTGGTGCATTGGGCCCTGGGTTCCTTCTGATGCATGACATTGTTAGGCCTCATGTGGCTGAAGTGTGTCAGCAGTTCCTGCATGATGAATGCATTGATGCTATGGACTAGCCTGCCCCTTCCCCAGACCTGAATTCAATCAAGCACATCTGGGACACCATGTCTTGTTCCATCCACCAACGCCACATTGCACCACAGACTGTCCAGGAGTTGACTGATGCTTTAATCCAGGTCTGTGAGGAGATCCCCAGGAGAACATCCCCCACCTCATCAGGAGCATGCTCAGGCGTTGTAGGGAGGTCATACAGACACGTGGATGCCACACACACTACTGAGCCTCATTTTAACTCATCTTGAGGAATTTCCACTGAAGTTGGATGATTTTCCACTTTTATTTTGAGTATGATTCCAAATACAGTCCTCCATGGGATAATAATTTTGATTTACATTGATCATTTTTATGTTTTTTGTTCTCAACACATTCCACTATGTAATGAATAAAGATTTTCAACTGGAATATTTAATTAATTGAGATCTAGGATGTGTTATTTTAGTTTTCCCTTTATTTAGTATATTTAATTCAGAAATATTAACAGTCCCCACATCAGGTCAAAAAGGGATTTCTTCAAGAAATTAAATGTGCAGCTTTGACTTGTTTAATACTCTTTTGGACAATGCACAACTTCATAAGTGTTATTTTGTAGTTGATGCTCTCAATAAAGTGCTAAAATGTAAAATATTGTAAAAATAACTCTTCTTGGTATACCCACAATTTTGCTAAGTACTATATATGGCATCTGGAGCCTTATACTGTGACATCTGTTTAGCTCTGGACTGATATGTGTGTGTGCGTGTGTGCGTCGCTCTCAGAGAGAGAGAGAGAGAGAGAGAAAACCCAGTCAAATTAAATTTTACAAATAACTTAGCTTCTGACCTGATTCAATGATAAAAGACATTTAAAAAATGTATACGAATTGATTGCATCCTAAAACATGTTCTGTTTAACTTGATTTTCAGGCTTTGGGAATTTGTCAACATAACCATTAAAAAGATAGCCTTCAGGATCATCAAAGGAAATGTAGACAAACTGCGCAACTACGCAGGTGAGAATTTGCTTTGATAACATGACCGTCATGTGAACTTTTATTTGACGCCTTGTTGGATCTTGTCAAGAAGGTGTGTTATTTTTCCTCTCCAATTAGTGTGGGAAGATGAAGCGTGGGTCTGGCTGCCTGACATGCAGCTCTGGATAATTATGTTGGCTTGCAACACTCCTCCTACAGCTTTCAAGTCAGAACTACCACACTTGGCACAACGCTACAGGCCATGGTCTCTAATATATGCAACATTCTCCATTTCTTCTCTTTCCAACTTCCATCCACATATCTCTCAACACTTCCAAGACCTCAAGCCAAAATATATATTTCTATATATGGTACACTAATATACATTCTTGGTGTTCATGTTTATATTAAGTATTATCCTTTTTTCTAGTCTTGCTCTTAATTTAACTGCTTTTTACTGTTTCATTTGACTCTGTATATCACTATGAATTGCCCTTGTGTATGAAAGTTGCTCTATAAATAAACTGGTCTTGCCTTGCCTTGCCTTATACATATGTTTTACACTCCAACAGCAGCCCAATACCTTAAAGGCCTCATGCCCAATGCCAAGCCTCAGCTTAACTACACAGTATTGAGTTGTGGAGCAGTGAAACTGAATTCTCATGATTGACGAAGCTACAGCAAGGGACAAAAAACTGTGTTAAGGGAACACTATCTGGTATTTTTGCTCCTGGGCTCCCCTATAGGTGCAGCGTGTAATTAATAAAGCACTGTCTTGAAATCAAGGGGGAGGTACTCTCCACAAAAAGTTATATAGTGTAGTTTCTGCAGTGCTGAGCTCCGATTAGTTATGACAGGGGCTCTGTTCTCCTTATTAGAGGTAACTCAGTGTTAGAAATACTATGTAACATTCTTATAATTTCCTTCATTTGAGATATAAACCCTTGATGTGCAGGTGTCTACAAACATTTGGATGGTTTTGGAAGGATGAATTTATGTAAATAGCTCTTATATTGTTTTATTATTGTTGTAAATTATTGTAATTTACAACAAATTATTTGTAATTATAAATTGTTGAAATTATATTCATATTTTCAAAAAGTAGCATTTTTATCAGCTCACTTTTTGTTGGTAGAGTTAACAGTATTTAAATATTTTTTTACATACCACATTAAAGTTTATTTTCTTAAAAACATCAGTTATCTTTAAAATATGCCCTGTAAGAAAATATTATCTTCATACCTTAATATTTATCACATGTAGAGAGAATAGGTTCAAGCAGAATGGCAGAAATGTAATTAGAGCAACTGTCCTTGAGAGGTACAGTAAATATTGAACATCTACAATAGTACAATAACAATGATGTAACTGCTGTGTATTATATGTATGTATCGCACTGAGTGAAGAGGTCCGGGAACAACATGGGAGCAAAGGAGCTTCAGGAGACAACTCTAGAAAGGAGAAAACACTCCAGAGAGATGACTGTTGGAATGAACCCAATTAAAGTGTGACTCTGCTTCTTGTGTGAATGGGCCTCTTGACAGGCTCTTAAAATAAACAGACCATTAGTGAGAATAATCCTTCCTTAAAGGTTGTAGGCATACTGGGGGGCAGGGCATATTCTATAGTAGCCTACAACTAGTGTTGCAACTGTTGAACTAAAGCGGCATGCAGACAACACAGCAACCAGAAGCAAAACATTATAAATAGCTCTATATTTGTTGAAAGAATCCCAAACGTACGATTATGAAACCTTCACTGATAACACAACTGCCTTTAAAGACATTCCTTTAAAAAGACATATTAAATAAAAAATATTCATCATTCATTATCTGTAACTGCTTATCCAGTTCAGGGTCGTGGTGTGTTCAGAGCCTACCTGGAATCACTGGGCGCAAGGTGGGAATACGCCCTGGAGGGGGCGCCAGTCTTTCACAGGGCAAATAAAAATATCTATAAAAATGTATTACATTTACACATTAATTTGTCCAGCAACCTACAAACTTGTAGCTGATGAAAATTATGTGAAAAAAATGTATGTTTTAAACTAAGTTTTAAAGGAGTAAAATGAAGGAAAGATGTGAAGAGGCTGAGGCAGTGTGTTCCATAGTTGGGAGCCATGAAATTATAGGGTGTGCTCCCAGCTGTGATCTTGTTCGAATGTTCGAACAAGAGAATTGTTGTGCTGAAGTTCAGCCAAATATGGGGGTTCTAAACAATGTAAGGATTTGTATGATAAAAGGATTAGTTTAAACAGAATGTGTTGTGAGATTGGTAGCCACTGCAAAATGTGAGTGGATTTTTTGGCATGAAATAAAACCCTGGCAGCTGAATGTCATATTGCAACATGTCACAGATATTCTCAGGGAACTGTGTTAAAAAGGACGTCTATGATTGTGGGGAAATGCTGTTCTGTCTGGTTTGTTTATGTTTAGAAGCTCCACATTTTTTAAGGTAGATCGATATGTTTGAGAAAAAAAATACTTTTGTTTGTATTTTAAGTGTATTTTATGTAGTTTAAGAAAAAATATTTATTTTGGGCTCCTTTGAAAATGTCCATTATTCTGCATTTTGTTTGTAATTTATCTTCACATAATTCAGATGCTGCCATACAAGGTAAAAATTGTACCAAAAAAGCATGCTCCAAAATAGTGCAGTGTTCTTAGGTAAAGTATTTTTAGAAACATGGGCCAGAAGCGATCAACGTAGCAAGAGATTTCAGTATCATGTTTCTTTAGTCACAAATAAAACTCTGATAACACTTCAGAAAAAAGACATCAGCAGACTGGGTCAGTGGGCCCATTAAGGTGTGGGGTTACCAGTAAGTCAACCTTAACTGGAAAGCATCAGAATGTCTAGACAAATGTCTACATAATACATCTTGATGCAGCAGGATGTTTTTTTTAATAAAGTAAAGCACTTTTATTAATAACTAAATCACAGATCAATGATTTACTTATAGTGACAGGCCATGAAGAGGTGTAAGCACAGGTGAAGTAAAAGTGTAGAGGAAAAGACAACAAAAGATCAGATAAAAAGTAGAATAAAATGATAAGTATTCGGCACTTAAAAAGGCTAGTTTGTGAATCAAATGGCACTCAGCATTATAAACTTTCTATAAAGCCTGTATTTTTAAGCCTTTAGGAGTGCAATTATAACTAATTTGGTAATAATGCTTTGTAAGTTTTTTTGTTAAAAAAATCAGATAATACATACTGTATTAACAATGTAAAACATTTTAAATGTTTATAATGTCATCAGTAAGTAAATATATTCCTCCTTTTAAAAAAAAATAACAATGTAAACCATCATTCACTTTACATGAAGCAGTGATGGAATTTTAAACATTTTAATATTGATTTATAATTGTTAGTATGTATTATTAAAGTGTTTTATAATCATACACAGGATACTATCCATTATAATGAATAGTAACACTTGTGTATATGTAAAACAATATTTAATTATAGTTCTTTGTCACGACTAGGTAGACTAACGGAGGCAGACACAAACGCAAAAACAACACAGATTTAATAGACATAAGAAAACCAAACAAAACTGAGACAAACAAGGGACTGTGCAAACAAGACTGATCTAAGGTTAACAGACACAGGACTAAAGACTAATCTAGGACTAATCAAACAGAATATATACAAAGACGTGGGAACAAAACATCAAGCACAGACTGACAAGACGTAAACAGAATACTGAAACTACTAAAGACATTGAACACATTGAATAAACAGACAGACTCAAGAGCAGATTAGTACAAACAAACCAATCCAGACAGGAACAAATAGAACAGAGTGGTACAGACAGACTAGAGACCAGATATATACAGAGTGGTGCTAACAGATCAGAGAGATACAAACAGACCAGAGAGATACAGAGCGGTACAAACAGACCAGACAAGACAGACTCAGAAAGGTAATGTCCACTGAAGACAGCGCAGAATCAAGGTGCTTAAATACAAGAACACAGACGAGAAGAAACGAGAAGGCAGGGCAACAAAGAACACACCTGTGGAGACACTGACAAGTGGGCGGAGCTAAGGTGAAGGCAAGGGACAAAACAAAAACAGAGCCATGTGCTCCTCAAGCATATGGCTTACCAGGAAACAAATCAAAGCTGGAAGACTAGATTCAGGGTAAGAGTTTGAAGAGTGTTATGAGGCATTTTTAGAGTTTAAAAGTATGCTTTTAATGCATTGCTGCCAAGTTATAAACAGTTATACTGTTATAAACACTGGCATAGAAGGTGTTTCCACTCCATCACTACTTTCCAAGAATTTCCTTCTCCACTATCAATATCCTGTGATCATATAATTTTCACCCCATTACTGTTGCTATTACATTGACTTCTACTTTTTCTCAGTCCTTTAGCAATGTCTGATCTTCTAGTTTAAAGAAAGTATTAACATGGTTGTTATAATGTATGATAATATATAAATATTAATTTAAAATATAAAACAGACATGCTACAATAATCAGCTAGTCCAGCTGAAATTCTGGCTTTATTTAACATGGATGCAAAGTTTATTCTTCCATCTTTTAATATATTAAGGTAGATTACATTAAATATAAGTCCTAGCATCTGAAACAGCATTTATGTGTGTTCAAAGGTAGGTTAGCCTAGCATAGCTTAGTTTCCCGATACAATTTCACACACAGGATGTGCAAAACAATACTTAACACAGTGAAACTGACCACTCTGTGCTTTACTTAATGCTTCAAGTTCATATAACTGCTGTTTAGTTTTTCTTCTGTTGTTGTTTTCAGAAAGTTGAGGCAGAGTGTTTTGAGCCAGGCTTCTCTCCCATCAGGCTAAGCTTGTTAAAAAGAAAGTGTACTTTCCTAAAATAAAGTTTCTCAAATGCAACCAAGAATACAGAGCCGAAGGTGCGGCAAACAAAGAAACTGTTTGGCTGCACTGAAGGGTTTTGCCTGTGGGCAAAAGCTCATCCTAGCATACTTAATATTGCATTTATTATATGTTCCAAAAGCCCATGTGATCAAGTGCCCCTTATGGTCTACTTATCTTCAGATTTTCAATGAGCCAAGTGATTCACTACAGACTTTTTAGGGAGTGAATGATATTTTGGTTGCACCCAACTGTCATAATGTTTGATGTGCCTCAACTGACCTAATTAACTAGTCAATCAAAGCACTGGGGAGTATGCGGTGTGGTAGACTGTGATGTGAGGAGAGTTATGATGCTTCTCCAGTGTGCTTTGAGTCAAGTTATGCATATCAAAATGTATTCAGAATGGCTAGCGATGAACACACACAGCAAGTGTGAACAGATCACCAGTCTCAGTCTATACCCAGCTGGATGCTAACTGTTTCCAGCTACCTGACTCAAGAAATAAAGAGAGAAATATATGGGTTTCAAAGATACGTTTAAGACAGTTGGTTCTTTTATGACCAAGCATGAAAAGTTATGATTTTCTGTTCCAAGAACCTTTTTTTTTTTTAGCATTTTCTGCTTACATGCCAGACATGTCCATTTGATGGCTTTAGCTTGGTTCCAAAGTTGAATTTCTTGAACCTCTATGGCCTGATTTTTTTCACAACCTGTATACATCCTGTGAAAAATCTCACCTGTATATTATAGCATTTTGTTTTTATTTATATTTGTACACCATCTTAACATCTGGAAATGTGGCTTGTAGATTATTATATTATTAATAATATTAATATTAATATATTTTTATATTATATTTGTACCCTTCTGTTTAACATGGATTTTGCTACTTTCACTGTTTTGACAGTAAATGTATTGAATTTATACATAATTGTATAATTAATATGGGCGGCACAGTGGTGCAGCAGGTAGTGTCGCAGTCACACAGCTCCAGGGACCTGGAGGTTGTGTGTTCGATTCCCGCTCCGGGTGACTGTCTGTGAGGAGTTGGTGTGTTCTCCCCATGTCTGCGTGGGTTTCCTCCGGGTGCTCCGGTTTCCTCCCACAGTCCAAAAACACATGTTGGTAGGTGGATTGGCGACTCCAAAGTGTCCGTAGGTATGTGTGTGTGTGTGTCTGTGTTGCCCTGTGAAGGACTGGCGCCCCCTCCAGGGTATGATTTATTGTCATAATGCTTTCTGAATGTTAAACATCAGAATTGAAGGATTAAATCCTTTAAAGGTGGCATTCATGATTATAAAAACCCACAAAAAAACACATATAAATTTCAAAAGACTTTAGAAAGAATTCTAAATATTTGCTATAGCTCTCCAGTCTGTTTGTGTACAATTTAACCCTCCTATTATCTTTGGGGTCAATTAGACCCCATTCAATATTTAACCTATTTAAATATATGATTGACATCTTTTTTTTTGCTTTGTGTTTGATGACTTTTTAGTGGGGACAACTGGGTAAACATAAAATTAACATGATGCAATGTTTGTAATGTCCTGTACACATGTTGTACACATTGGTGTTGTTTGGGTTCAATTTGACCCCAGACCCATTTAGTTGTATAAAATATATAAGAAATGTCAAAATGTTACACACATTTGATTTAGTTGTTTGGGATGATACTGAAGTCACTTTGACATGCAATTTTATAATCTTCAAAAAACTTCAGGGCCCTAATTTAACATAACCATAACTGATTGTGCACATGACATGGGGAAGAGGAAAACACATTATTCTCAAGAGAACTTTGATATTTCCCATGCTGTGGGGGGTGGGAAAATATGGTTCCTGTGAAGATATTGATAGTTCACACAACATAGGGTTGGAGCAAACATAGTTATTATGGTCTGTCTTCCCACTTGAACAACAGGGTAGACATAGTGCTGCTAATGTAATCAAATGTAAGGCCCCATGTCTCTAAACACGTTGCATGTGTTTTCCCATGTCATACATTTTGATGACAGAGAAACAAGGCAGGGCCGGACGAGAGTGTGACAAAAACGCAGCAATACGGGACTGAAGGGGGTTCAGTGATTACCCTTTCTTTACAATCCAGGCCACCATGTGACTGTGGATGAATGTCTGGTTGCATTTCATGGGCACTGTCCTATAAGACAATACATGCAGACCAAACCGGCTGAAAACGGTATCAAAATATGGGCAACATTTGATGCACAGTCTAGCTAGGCCTGGAATATACAAGTGCACTCTGGTAAATCCCCCAGAATTTACCTGAACAAAATCATGTAAAAAATGTTTGTGATAAAGAACAGAAAGGTAACTTAAATGTCTGCCTTTTCTGACATAAATGAATGCATGAATGAATTAAGCCATTAAAACACCAAGAAGATCTGCATTTTTCAATTTTAGGTCAATCAACGAGATTTTATGGAGATGTCTATTTCTCCATAGTGGCGTAACAGGTATTCTGGATGTATAAGGGAGGTGGTGGTGGGGGTTGGGGGTTGGTTTTATTTTTTAAAGCTCTTTAAGTAGATTACGAACAAAGTAGGTGTCAGAAACTCGGGTAATAATTTTAATTATAATCTTTTTTTGGATGTTTAAATTTCTGGGGTCAAATTGACCCCAAGCATAAAAAATGTTAGTAAATTTGAAGGTAACAGGAGGGTTAATGAGATTATGAAGCCCCAGTGTCAGTAAATGAGTAAAAAAAAAAAATAATAATAATCTCAGTGTGGCATGCTAGACTTTCTCTTTCTGTCTGATGATAGCAGAAGCGGTATCTGGAGGATGCAAGACAATGAATAGACCCCCAAAGGTTGAAAAGCATGAACGAATATGAGGATATTACTCTATTCCTACTCCATCGGTGGGTAGTTTTTACTTGTTTTGTTATTTCGGATCACTTAAAATGGAAATGTCTCCAAATTCAGGAGGCAGCTAACTGCATTAATGAAAGTGCCACAAAACTAAACAACTTGAGTTTCTGTCATAAATCAAACAGTGAATAAAAACTTACAAATTAAATTTCAGCCACTTACAAACAACACTCCTTTTTTTTCCCTCAAACATATCTTTCCACCTTAAAATACATGGAGCTTCTAAACATAAACAGAGACATCTGTGTTTCCCCATAATCATAGACTTTCCCTTTAAGCAGACTCAGGAGATGCTTGTAACCAATAAGAGCAATAGTTCAGAGTTTAATACAGTAATCCTTCATTTTACCACACCAGCTCATTTATCAGTTAATGGGACAAAGTACAGATAGCATATACAAGAGGGAAAGCTGATGGGGTGTGTCAGTTTATCACATTCATCAAAGCCAGGGCGCTCATCTCACCTTCTCATCTCACTGACCATTATATTTCACACTAATCATGAATTGCTGCATGCTGGCACAAACATGCCTGCCAGTGCAGGGGGCTTAAAAAGTTGCCTATGATGATAGATGGATATTCGGGGGGGTAACTGCAGTGTACATCAAAAAGTAATGCTGGGCTTGCAAAAAATTCTGCCGAAGTACGCAAAGTTTTTTGAGAAACAGGACAATTCTGATGGAAGTTCTTCTTCAACTGGGCAGCACAGCTTCAGAATCTGTAAGAAGTTAACCAACTGAGAGAGAACTGAAAAATGTTTAAAGTATCAGATTTGCTCTTCAAAACCATCATCCAGTCTTCTTTAAGATTGTATTTTGTTTCTTAGAGTACATATAATATGCAGAGATGCAAGTCTGCAGTGATGCGAAGTTTTAGTGTCCCTGTTATAAAATTTGCATATACCTTCATTAATCCTTGAGAAAACTATTATTTCACTACTAATTAGGATCCCTTTGATGCTTTGGTCCAGTGTGTTGAATATTAAAGGAGGACAATTAAAAAGAGAAAGCCGTCTCAGTATGCAAAGGAATTCGTAAGTTTTAAAGCTGCAGTTTCAACAATGTTTTTGTTTGTTGGATAATATATAAGTACTAGAGAATTCTCTTTGTGTACGTAGTGACCTCATTATTGGTCAGAACAGTAGAGGACAGTATTGGGGTGTTTGTGGATGTTTATATATCATACAGTTGCCTCCTATTACAGCAAACCTTCAGGGTTCTGTCTCCATCTCATATTTACCGTGGAAAAAACACCACACTATAGCATAACATTTATATATGTGATTAATTAATGGGGTGGTACAGCAGGTAGTGTCGCAGTCACACAGCTCCACAGACCTGGAGGCTGTGGGTTCAGTCCCGCTCCAGGTGACTGTCTTGAGGAGTTTGGTGTGTTCTTCCTGTGTCCGCGTGGGTTTCCTCCCACAGTCCAAAAACACACGTTGGAAGGTGGATTGGAAACTTTGCTTTACTGATTAGAAGAGTATTATTTCACAAGGGTATCACTTGAGTCAGTGTAATTGTGTTACTTCTGGATCATATTTACCTGTATCCTGAAGGATTTTGATGATGGTCCATCACTTAACACAGCCCAGTGCTGGGGCGTCTACATGGTATTTTGCAATGGACACTGAAGTATTTTGTTTTTGACTGTTTTGCTGCTCTTATTCATTATTTTCTTTGCAGCTGTTACTATGTGACTATGTGTGTGTGTGTGTGTGTGTGTGTGTAATATATATATGTATATATATATAAATAATTATATATAAATATTTAGAATGTTGTCAGGAACGAGGGGCGGATTGAGGGAGGCGGACGCATTCGCTAAAACACGGGAGTTTATTATATAACAGAAAATAACCAAAACAGACTTTAAACAAAAGGAAAACAGGCTAAACTAGACTCTAAGAAATAAGCGGGTAAACGGGGACAGACGGAAAACAAAGCGAAACGCTGACAGAGGAAACTTACGGAGATAGACAGATAACATGATCGACAGGACGGACGACAACGGAGAAAAGAGATACGACACGGTGAAAAGAGAAGTGAAATGAACGACAAACATGACGTGAAACAAGAGGGCTTAAATACAGACACAAACGAGACACACCTGGACAGATAACAAGGAGGACGGGTTAACACATGACACGGACGAGGAGGCGGAACAAAGGCGGAGACTTGAACATAAACAAAACAGAGCCATGTGCAAATAAAGCACATGGCCGGGACAACAGACTGACAGGACGAAGGCGTGACAGATGCCCCCCCCAAGAACGCGCAACTCCCGGGCGCGTACTCCTAAACCCCCCAGGAGCTGGCGCAGGAGAGGGCACGAAAAACATGACAGGACAACAAACCAACAGGTGACAGGACTCAGGACAGGACGGGAACCGACACAGGAGCTGGGGACACGACAGGACCGAATATACGAGACGGGACATGGGACATGACAGGAGACTGACAAAGGGGAGCCACAAGAGACGAGAACGGACTGGACAGGACAGGAGTGGACACATGGGAATTGACGGGAGACTGGACTGGAGACAAGACAGGGGACTGAACGTGGGACGGATACGGAGACTGGACACGTTTGGGGACAGAAGACTGGACATGGACAGGTGACAGGACAGGGGACTGGAATGGAGACGGGACTGATGACAGGACTGAGTGCTGAGACTGAACGGGAGCAGAGACTGGTGACAAGACACTGGACAGGATAGGAACATTAGACTGGACAGAAGACAGGACAGGTGACATGACACTAGACTGAACCGGAGACGGGACTGGAGACTGGACAGGGGATTGAAAGGGAAACTGGACCGGAGACAAGACAGGTGACTGGACATTGGACGGATACGGGAACTGGACGTGAGACAAGACAGAGGGTTGAAACAGAGACTGGACAGGGCTGACAGGGGACTGGACATGAGACAAGACAGAGGGTTGAAACGGGGACTGGACAGGACTAACAGGGGACTGGACATTAGACAAGACAGGAGACTGGACTGGACTTGGTAGGGGAACAGGGACCAAGACGTTTACAGGGACAGACATGAATACAGTAACAGGTACAGGGACAGAGACAAAGGCTGACACGGGTACTGGGACAAGGACAGAAACGGGAATCATGACAGGGACAGACAAGGGAACCAAAATAACAGGGGAGTGCCCAGGACTGGCTAATGTCTGTGGGACAGTCTGAGGAACCAGCCTGGGCACAGTTCTGGGGATCGGCCCTGAAGTCCTTCGGGCCGACCTACGGACATGGACAGGGGAGGCCGTAGCCACAGTCACGGGTACAGGAGAGGCCGTAGCCACAGTCACGGGTACAGGAGAGGCCGTAGCCACAGTCACGGGTACAGGAGAGGCCGTAGCCACAGTCACGGGGACAGGAGAGGCCGTAGCCACAGTCACGGGGACAGGAGAGGCCGTAGCCACAGTCACGGGGACAGGAGCGGCGGGCGCCGCCGCAGTCACGGACACAGGAGCGGCGGGCGCCGCCGCAGTCACGGACACAGGAGCGGCGGGCGCCGCCGCAGTCACGGACACAGGAGCGGCGGGCGCCGCCGCAGTCACGGACACAGGAGCGGCGGGCGCCGCCGCAGTCACGGACACAGGAGCGGCGGGCGCCGCCGCAGTCACGGACACAGGAGCGGCGGGCGCCGCCGCAGTCACGGACACAGGAGCGGCGGGCGCCGCCGCAGTCACGGACACAGGAGCGGCGGGCGCCGCCGCAGTCACGGACACAGGAGCGGCGGGCGCCGCCGCAGTCACGGACACAGGAGCGGCGGGCGCCGCCGCAGTCACGGACACAGGAGCGGCGGGCGCCGCCGTAATCTCGGACACTGGAGCGGCGGGTGCCGCCATCACGGACACTGGAGCGGCGGGTGCCGCCATCACGGACACTGGAGCGGCGGGTGCCGCCATCACGGACACTGGAGCGGCGGGTGCCGCCATCACGGACACTGGAGCGGCGGGTGCCGCCTTCACGGACACTGGAGCGGCGGGTGCCGCCATCACGGACACTGGAGCGGCGGGTGCCGCCATCACGGGGACTGGAGCGGCGGGTGCCGCCATCACGGGGACTGGAGCGGCGGGTGCCGCCATCACGGGGACTGGAGCGGCGGGTGCCGCCGTCAACGGGACAGGAGAACCTGCGACTTCCTCCTCGGAGGCAGGAGAACCTGCAGCGACGTCGTCCTCGGAGGCAGGGGAACCTGCAGGGACGTCGTCCTCGGAGGCAGGGGAACCTGCAGCGACGTCGTCCTCGGAGGCAGGGGAACCTGCAGCGACGTCGTCCTCGGAGGCAGGGGAACCTGCGACGACGTCGTCCTCGGAGGCAGGGGAACCTGCAGCGACGTCGTCCTCGGAGGCAGGAGAGGCGCGCGCCGCGCTCACGAAGACAGGCGCGGCAGGAGACCCCGCGTTCACGAAGACAGGCGCGGCTGGAGGCGCCGCGCTCACGAAGATAGGCGCGGCTGGAGGTGCCGCGCTCTCGAGGACTGGAGCTGTGGAACGGTTAGGAGGTCTGGTGGGCGCACACTTGTGGGGCTTTCTGAAGGCGCCCCTGTTAGCCTCATCTCCTTTGTCTTGAGGGACGAGGCCAACAGTACCAGCCCTTAACCCCCCCCCAAAAATTTCCCCGGACCTGAGGGGGTAGTCCTCGGGAGCAGGGGTTCCTGCAGAGACGTCCTCGGGAGCTGGTTGTGAGAATCGTCTTTTTAGAAGTCCACAAAATGAGTCAACAGTAAGGGTTGAGGCTTTTTCTTTTAGTAGTTCCTCTGCCCACTTCAACGCTTCTCCTCTAAGGAGGGATTTAAGGAACATGACCTGGATCAGGTCGGGAGGAGCAGGACAGGTTAAAAACTGAAAATAAAGTTTGCACTGCAAAATAAATCCATCACACTTGGGACCGCCTTCGAATTCGGCAGGAACTCCCATAACAGACTGTAAAACAGCGGGTTGATCACCCACCGTTCTGGCCAGTAATTTCTCCCCTTGTTTAAGGATTTCGTCCAATATTTCGGCTGTGTTAGCTGCGTCCTGGGGGTCGTACATTCTGTCAGGAACGAGGGGCGGATTGAGGGAGGCGGACGCATTCGCTAAAACACGGGAGTTTATTATATAACAGAAAATAACCAAAACAGACTTTAAACAAAAGGAAAACAGGCTAAACTAGACTCTAAGAAATAAGCGGGTAAACGGGGACAGACGGAAAACAAAGCGAAACGCTGACAGAGGAAACTTACGGAGATAGACAGATAACATGATCGACAGGACGGACGACAACGGAGAAAAGAGATACGACACGGTGAAAAGAGAAGTGAAATGAACGACAAACATGACGTGAAACAAGAGGGCTTAAATACAGACACAAACGAGACACACCTGGACAGATAACAAGGAGGACGGGTTAACACATGACACGGACGAGGAGGCGGAACAAAGGCGGAGACTTGAACATAAACAAAACAGAGCCATGTGCAAATAAAGCACATGGCCGGGACAACAGACTGACAGGACGAAGGCGTGACAAATGTAAAATAACTTGCATTTTCCTAGGCCCTGTTCTCTACATTACTTATGTAAAATGGTTGTGCTTTTTAACTCACCTCAGTGGCTTTTTTCTGTTCTCGTTATCTAACCTCCGATTTGGACTGTGACTGTGCTTTGAGGAAATGCCCTAAAAATAAAGAGGCTCACTCTTACATTCTACTGCCCCTAGCACCAATCCGTTACACTGTTTATGCACTGTTTATGTGTGTGTGTGTGTGTGTGTGTGTGTTTGTGTGTGTGCGTGCGTGCGTTTGTGTGTGTGTGTGTGTTTGAGTGTGATGTGTCAGTGTTTTGTATACATATACATTTATGGCATGGTATTGAATAAATGATCATTTGCTGGAGCTGATCAATAATTAATTTGATCTCACACATTTAACATTTCAGGAAAGAGGCAGAATGTTGTAGAGGGAATATTTGCATCAGAGAGAGAGAGAGAAAGAGAGACAGGGAGGAGAAAAGAGAGAGAGAGAGAGAGAGAGAGAGAGAGAGAGATGGTGGTGGGGGGGATCAAAAGATTATGCTTCTCTAATGACTTTTGATCATTATTTAATGGTAGGTGATTTGTGAATATGATTAGGATAAAACACTGCTTACCATTCCCTCCAGATCAATCAGCCTCTGCTTCATAGAAAGCAAAAAAAGCAAAAGAGTTCAGAAGCAATTTGGGGAAATATGTAGTTTTGCAATGCAGATTATCGATTTGGTAAAAACAGGTCAAAATCAAAATGTGTTAAATTAATATTTATTCAACAATTATTAAATAATATCAAAAACTATCAAAAACAGAACAATGCACACAGTTTGACGCTCACAAACTCAGTTTGGCTCCGTTTGTGTCACATTATATAAGATCCATTTTACATTGCAGTTATCTCCAAAAGTAGTGATCATAATACCAGGTTTAATCGTACTTGAGATAAGAGCAATCAGTCATTTTGTACAACGGACACTCACATTATGAAACATCCACTACACGGACACCTAGAGGTCTGGATTTATTAGACGTTCTGTAAAAAGCCTATTTTAAACCCACACTATGGAGAATAATCTGGTAGATGCAAGGACTACAAAATAATTGGATTCTCTATTTTGTGTTGGTCGCATCTCATATTTAAGTGAAAAAAAAAGAAATTTTTGGGAAATGAAAAAAATAATTTCCTAAATGGTTTATGTTTTATGTTGCAAAAATATTGTGCATTCAATAGTGAGGTTTCTATCCAAGTCTATTGTATCACTGCAACTTCTGAAAAGTTAATAATAGTTTCCCTTGCCTCTCACACTTTCAGGTTTATTAACCTCCAAATCATGTTGCTTCTAATCTAGTTTGGTGCCTGGCTATTCCTCTACATTGACATAGATGCTAATGTGATTAGTGCAGCTTTGTTCCTCACAATAGTGTGTAAGAGAGATAGGGATTAATGTTAGACAGACAGGGTATGATGGAGTTTATTAACTCTTATGATAAAGAGGATGAGAGTTTCATTTATCTACTTCCCTCATCTTGAAGTGAAAATGAGAAAAGTCCAACAAAGCTAAAGCCATTTAAAAGAACAAAGCTTTATACCACATCATGTAGTAGGAAATGGCTACTTTTCCTTGGTTGTTGTATCACACTATTTCAGCGCTGGATTACAACAGAACTGGGTATGATACGGGAAAAAACACTTTATTCCTCATCTCATTTGATTTCAGGGCAAGTTTCCAGCAGTTCTCGCTATATTTGTCCTGCCAGTGAAAATACAAGAACCTCTGAAAAGAGCCTGAAATAAGCTGATACACATTTCTAGCAACAAACAACATACTGTTCACATATCTGTTGGGACCAGGTCTTCTGAGCAGCCCTGGGTGTCTAGTTATTGAGGGGCACAGGGGACTTTCGTAAAATAAAGGGATTAACACTTAAAGGAACACTATGTATTATTTTTACTATAAAATTACAGCTTCAAAATCATTGTGATCTGTCAATGCGGCTGCAGAAATTGCACTGTGCAACTATTGGGGGAGGGTAGGAAATCACATGAAAACTCTGAAACCATGAGAAGCGAGGATCACGGGTGCAGTGCACCCTGCGTGAGTCCCGATAGGCACAGGCCCATAAAATCCATGACAGATGCCACACAACCCCCACATCAAAGGTCACCTGTCCTGGTGATCTACACAGTCCACAAAGCATTCTTGTGTTGACCAAGGATGCTTGTTCACACCTGGGTCAGGCTTCAATTGTTGTAATGATGGCTCCCTCATCAGGAAACGCACATGTTGGAGAACACCTCAACCCAAAACTTTCACTTGGGCACTGTGAAAACTCTTCACTGCTAAAAGCACATAAAACAAAGTGCCACAAGGACACGGTAGCCCAAGAAGCAAAACATCCTTCAGCAAAGCCTGTTCACACCTGGCCTGGCTTCAACTGGTGAAATAGGCTGCTTTCCATTAGGAAAGGCACATGTTGGAGAACACCACAACCCAAAACATTCCCAGTCACTTGAGCACTGTAAAAAATTTCTTTAGTGCTTACAGCATATAACACCACGTCACCAGGACACAGTAGCACAAGTAGCAGAACATCCGTCAGCAACCTCATGCACTGCATCAAGGTCAATTCTAACATTTCTCCCCTTCAGTGCTACCAAACATTGGCTTAACAAAAACTCCACTACTAGCATCTAACCCCACATTGGGATGAGCAGTTAGCAGACCATTGTTTTCTACATCATTAGCTATAGCTACGATCCATTCTGTCACGTTCCATCCATTCTTTACTTGGCTTTTTTACCTGGTGGATCCAATTTCAAACCGGAATGCTCCCTAGGCTCTCGTCACATTACACGGAGCTCCAGCTTGGCCATTGTCTCTTTCTGCAGGTCTGAGTGTCACCTGGGCATCCACCCTGCACCCACTCTGGCTGCTGTGTGCTTGGCTGGCTATTTACCATTAGGCACCAGGCATGCATCGAGCTTAATGCTCCTTCCTCCAGGAGCCTCATTCCCTCTTCCTCTGTGCTATTTGGTCACACATAATGCACACCTTCCTTCTTAGTAGAAATGTGCCATTCTGGGGCAGGATCCCACTTTTGACAACACTGTAGTGAGGATGTAGGCAAGAAACACAGCCATTATTGCTCAGTGGTGCTTTTAATGATGCTCTCTAAATGGCACAGGGGTCCATAAAAAAAAACAACAAAACAAAACAGGGGCTTGGTGTCGAGTGAAAGCTGGTGGAGCCTTGTTCACCATCACACATGTATATCTGATGGTGAATAAACCCACAGACACTTCTTGCCAAACACCAATCATTCACACACACACACACACACACACACACACACACACACACACACACCATACACACACACACACACACACACACACACACACACACACACACACACACACACAATCATCCCCCACAACACATAAACAGTGCAAACAAGGAACCCTCCATGAGTCAGGCCCCCAAAAGTCCATGGTCGACGCCACATTAAAACTTAACAACTTAACCTAATAAACGTCTCAGAAACAGAAGTAACCTAATTATTTCCTCACCCCAGACATTATCTGCTCATAACTATTAATTAAAACACAGCATGCTTGAAATTTTAGAGCTAAAAATATTTAATGAGTCAAGCAGAACCAACAAGCAATATTTGCACTTGCACTGAGATCTCATTACAGTTAATAAGATACAGACATCTAGGGAAATTTCAGATTACGAAGTATGATTGTCATATATAGTTCCAAGGGGAACTACAGACAACCTCTATGACAAGCAGTAAACTTTGCTTCATGTTTACCTTGAACTGACATTTTAGAAAATATGCCTATGAACAAGGGAACTATATTTTAAATTAAACAAATTAGATTTTACCTTAATAATATAGTAAAATCTAAACCACTATTCAAAGTTTGAATTGGCATTGTGCCAAACAGATTGTGATTTGAGGATTTAATATTCATTACAGAGCTCCTGTATTATTCTCTACAAAGCTTTGGCCACTTCTTTTTATATCCCTGAACAAGGTCTGTACAACCTCAAATTTCTAACTCAATGCATATTTAAATTAAGACTTAGATTTTTAAAATAAGTAATATTCATTCATTGTCTGTATTCGCTTATCCAGTTCAGGATCACACTGGGTCCAGAGCCTATCCAGACTCACTGGGTACAAGGCGGCAACACACACACACACACACACTCACACTTATGGATACATTTGAGTCACCAATCCACCTACCAATATTTTTGGACCATGGGAGGAAACCAGAGCACCCTGGAAAACCCCCCACGTGAACATGGGGAGAACACACCAAACCCCAAAATAAATAAATAAATAAATAAATAAATAAATAAATAAATAAATAAATGTGTGTGTGTGTGTGTGTGTGTGTGTGTGTTGGAACAACAATGCTTTATTGATTAAAAGAGCATTATGTCTCAAGAGTATCACTGGAGTCCATTGCTAAAATTCTGTGTTAGTTCTGGATCATATTTATGTGTTTCCTGAAGGATTTTGATGATGGTGCATCACTTAACTGCTTCACAGCCCAGTGCTGGGGGCCTACGTGGTATTTGGCAATGGACACTCAATTATATTGCAGACTGTTTTGCTGTCATTTCAGTTGTTTTGAATTTCCAGTGTGCCAAACAAACTGTGATTTGGGGAGTTAATATTCCAGAGCATAATACAGAGATCCTGTACTATGAAGAGTGAAAAAGAAAATTTGACCTCTTTATGTCCTCTGTGATTTAATTACAAATTTATAACCCTATAATGATGGAAATTTTATAAAAATAGTTTGTTGCAATTATTTTGATTTACCACTTAATCATGAATCTAGGTTGGAATCCCTTTTTTTGAGATTAGACCTATATATTCATACATTTTTTTTTAAATACTCTGGCTTTTGCCAGTTGTTTTCCATGATATTTAAACCCCTTACGCAGAAAAGGGTCTGTACAACCTCAAACTTCTAACCTAATGTTAAGCCCTATTTTATGACCTAGAGCACTACATAGGGAATAAGGAGCCATTTGAGATACAGCCCTTGCTCGGCCAGTAACCGTTGCTAGGGCACGTCACTCTGGGCAACAGGCACGCGAAATACAGTAGCTGGTTAGTTTGAAAACATTAAACTCAACCGTTAACCGCTGTGGTTTATATAGCAGCTAACTGTAATTTAGATTTCTTGTAGAGTATAAAAATAGTTTTTCTGGCGTTTCCAAAAACTGTTTAGTTCTATAGAAATAGTATTTGGGCTACAAAAATAGGTCTTTCATACGACTGAAGTAAACCGTCCAGGTATCCCACAGAGAAATGGATCTTCAAATTCACCAATATTTGATACAGGCACAGGATAAAAACGGTAAACGAAGCTAATGGGTTATTCAATACTCCTATATTTAAGTTGTGCTACACTGTTATGACACACGAATCTGTGTCGTAACACAAATGTGTGTTTTACAGATCCTGTAGCTTTGAACAAAGCATATGCCATGATTAAAGGTGTCTCAGGAAACGTGGTGTCGAATTCCAAGTCGTTTCTCCCCGAGATCTATGTGTTGTGTGCTGAGCAAGCTCTACGGGTAAGACGTTGAACACCTTGTTAAATTGACTTACAGTGATTTCCCAAAATCTGGACCTATTTTAGTCGCTCAGATTAAATTCAAACACTGTAAAGGACACCCTTTGTTCATACATCAATAGCACACCATGCAACTTGTATAATCTCCATAGAAAAATGTGAAATGAGGAAATGTAAAGAGGAGTAAGAAGCCTTCCAGCAGTGGAGCTGAATTGATGGCCAGCATATAGAAACTTTTGCAAGTCATCCAAGTCAGTCCTTTTGTAGGAGAGGAAATGAGCAGAAGGCACAGAGGAAATAAGCACTGGCAGGGGAAACGGGACAGCTGACACACTTCCATATCATCAGGTCTGAGCCTAACACCATGTTAGCTTGAAATAAAACCACTAATTCTCATATAGCCAATCAGCAGTATTTACACACTGCCACTTTTTAAAGGCCCGGTGAGATAATTTATGAAGAAATAACATGACTGCATTAAACGAGAACACAAATACATTAAACACTATATTACTGCAATGGGAATAAACTCTCCATTAATGCTGGATGAACAGGTGGCCATACAGTGCATCTGTACCTATTTAATTGAATGGTTTTCAGTAAGGTAGCTTCCAATGTCATTGAGTGATTAAGATTATAGGCTGCTATCACCACCGCTGGCTCAAAATGAATTTGATGACTTTGTTTAAATCTTAACATTTTGAATAGAATAAAATATTTGTCTTATTCATATCCTGAATTTTCAAAAATAACCTCAAAAACAAATCTCAATATAACATACAGTTTATGGTGTTCTGTAAACTCTTTCATTTTGCTGGGTTACTTCGGGGGACTCACTAGAATCTGGACATGTTGCATTGCCAGGACATATAGTACTGCTGTTATTAACAAGCAGCTTTATACGCAGTCAAAGCCATATTTGTTATTCATTCTGCGACAAAAATAGCTTAGACATTTCAAATTAAAAAAATGCATATCTGTTTCAGAGAGTCCCTTAACAAACCAGGGCTTCTGGAACTCTTTTGTAAAGCTATTTGGCTTTAGCAACTCTTTGATTGCTTGTTTGACATGGCCTGGGCAAATTAGCCACATGGGTGGTTACTGTCAAATCAAAGGGTTCCAGTGAAAAAAGGCCAAAACAAAAGAATCAAATACCCTTGTCACTGATAAATGTATTGCATAACTATGATTTTATGGTTTGACAATATTTTCCATGAACTGCATTCACTTTCCTTCCCTTACCTGATGTAGCAGTAAATAAGCATGTATTAAATACCCATTTCAATGAATGCTCTTTGAGTGTTTGTTGAATATTGAATTAAATTTACAGGTATTTTGAATTATGATGAATTGTGCAAACGAAGGGCAGCATGGTGGTGCAGCAGGTAGTGTCGCAGTCACACAGCTACAGGGACCTGGAGGTTGTGGGTTCAAGTCCCGCTCCAGGTGACTGTCTGTGAGGAATTTGGTGTCTTCTCCCTGTGTCCGCGTTGGCTTCCTCTGGGTGGTCTGGTTTCCTCCCATGGTCCAAAAACACATGTTGGTCGGTGGATTGGCGACTCAAAAGTGTGTGTGTGTGTGTTGCCATGTGAAGGACTGACACTCCAGTGTGTAATTCCTGCCTTGCCCCCAATGATTCTGGGTAGGCTCCTGAACTGGATAAGTGGTTACAGATAATGAATGTGCAAATGAAAATAGATTTATATTGCATTACACTCAGTAATAGAACATAGATATAGAACACCTTGAGATGTATGTTTACAGCTGAAATGAAGTGTACACTGCATGATTTGGAAGCATGCATTATTTCTGTTGTATTTATCATGCTGGCATTTACAAATAAGTATTTAAAATATAAATATAATTACAAATAATATACTCATCTGTAATTGCTGAATGTCACTAACATGCCTTTTGTAGCTGTGTGACTGTCTTTTTATGGATAGGAAAGGCATTTAATATAAGAAATTTGAGGCTCTGAAGATAAACTTGCTTTGATTGCACACTGTTGAGACATTGAATTTAGTTCTCCAAGGATCTGCAAAATGCACACAACATAGCCTGCTATGGAGAAGGATTGAAAGAGCATGAATGGGGCTTTGCATCCTCATCGCAATAATGCAGTGCTCTGTAGCCAAGGCAGAGTGACAGCATGATCAGACAGTGCTTCAGATAGATAACACTAGCAAAGATAATTGGTCGCTGCCCTGTAGATTGCCCTCTTTGACATGCTGCAGTTTTACTATACTAATTGCTTACCTATGGCCTTGTCCAGCACTGCTGTGAATTTGATATGGTAATTAAAATATATATATAATTACCAACAATTATAGGGTCAATAAAAATAACTAGGACTAATGGGATTAATAAAGTGATCTATCTATCTATCTATCTGTCTATCTATTTTTGCCTCTGGTGTTAGACCTTCTTAGCTCCAGAGAAATTTTCAGGATTGGTCTCTGCTTTTTTTCTCATTTCTGCTTTGCCCATTTTGTAATAAAATCCAAACGGTTCATGTCTGTCTCTAGCCTTTGCTTATGTCTAGTAAGCAACTGAAACTGGGCTTTTTACATTCATTCATTCATTATCTGTAACCGCTTATCCAGTTCAGGGTCGCAGTGGGTCCAGAGCCTACCTGGAATCATTGGGCGCAAGGCAGGAATACACCCTGGAGTGTCAGTCCTTCACATGGCAATACACACACACACACACATTCACACCTACAGACACTTTTGAGTTGCCAATCCACCTACCAATGTGTGTTTTTGGACTGTGGGAGGAAACTGGAGCACCCGGTAGAAACCCACGCGGACACGGGGAGACCACACCAACTCCTCACAGACAGTCACCCAGAGCGGGAATCAAACCCACAACCTCCAGGTCCCTGGAGCAGTGTGACTGTGACACTACGTGCTGCGCCACCGTGCCGCTCTGCGTTTTACATGGATTTTTTAAATAAAAAAATAAAATAATAATAACAATTATAATAAAAAAAACTGTGTCCAGCCAGTTTCTTTACAGACGTATTCAAATACAGTGTATGGGTAATTTCATTAGTGCATAAAAAACTTATGATGTGAAATGCCATATAATTTACACATGAAAATTGTACTTTTTAGTTATGAATAAATTCCCTAATTAAGTAGTACATTTTTTAGGTCATTTGACATACCACAGCTTGTTGCTTCATGTACCACCAGTGGTACGCGCACCACAGTTTAAAAATCACTGGACTGGAAGATTACTACCACAAACTGTGCTGCAACAAATGAACTACTGTCTCTGAATTCACATTTATAAAGTTGTCAGTGAGTGTGATCAATGCACCCGGAGGAAACCCGCACATGCGGAGAGCACACCCAAGTCCTCACAGACAGTCACAGTGACTGTGTGACTACCTGCTGTGCCACCGTGCCGCCCATTTTTTATATATATATAATTTTTAATTTAAAGGTCGCGGTGGGTCCGGAGCTTACCCGAAATCACTGGGCGCAAGGTAAGAACACCCCCTAGAGGGTGCGCCAGTCCTTCACAGGGCAACACACACACTCACACCTACGGACACTTTTTGAGTCGCCAATCCACCTACCAACATGTGTTTTTGGACTGTGGGAGGAAACTGGAGCACCCGGAGGAAACCCACACAGACACAGGGAGAACACACCAAACCAAACTCCTCACAGACAGTCACCCAGAGCGGGAATCAAACCCACAACCTCCAGGTCCTTGAAGCTGTGTGACTACGACACTACCTGCTGCGCCACCGTGCAGCCCTTGACAATAATATTGTTAATTCCAATTATTTCTGGTACAGTATATAGACCACAAAGGAAAGAGCAGGCCTAGTCATTGCAAAACATGTTGAAATGGGACTAACACAGCAACAAAGGACCCTACAAATGACATCTATATGGTAAGAACAGCTAATGGACAATGAGTGCAGAAATTAGGCATTAAAAGCATTAAAAAAAATTTTAATGCTTGGACTTATTATGATATGCTTAAGAGAGATTTAGGTGATGGCACTGTGGTATAAACAGAGTTCAGAAAGTGGCAAAAATATTCATTGTTTGGACGGTGTATTTTAGTGTTTTTTTGTGTTTTTTTTCAGCTGGACTGTAAGAAGATCACTGAGGATTGCCTAAGGATGTATCATGAAAGCAACCCCCCACCTAATCAGTTTCTCTGCCGTGCATACTTTTGCCAGGCTCAGCTGAACTCACCCTCCACTGTCACCAGTGTTGTGAGTAACCCTGTTGCCTAGATTCATTACATAGCTTTTCATCATATTTGAGTAAGGTTATATAAGATGCATGAGTCACAGTGGGTGATGGAGACACATGCAACTTGTTCTTCTTAGTGCATGTGATTAGGCACTGTAAGTTGACATTGTTTCTACAGATGCAGCACAACGCTTTTTTTACTGTTTCCTTGTCTTTGTATGTTCTATTTCCAGGAGGATATGGATAAGGCTGTTATGTATTATCTGAAAGCTATAGAGATTTCCAAAGACAGCTCGAGGTAAGCTTTGTGGTTAGCATGGAAGTGGAGCAGTACTTTCCCATCTCCTGTCTTGAGCAAAGACTGACAGGTTTTGACAAGGCAGACAAAGTTGAATAAGTTATTGAAGCTTTTCTAGTTCACATGTAATGTGTCACTAAAACTGCTATCCTGTCATTTAGTGCTTACAACCCTCAGCTGAATTGGATTAGATATATCTGGGAGAAAGCTGGGTGAAGATGAAAACAACTTTGTTCAATCCCTTACACTGAGAAAACACTACACCTAATGCAACTATGTACAGTCTGGTCCAGACCTATTTGGACACAGACATAAGCCCATTTCACACATGCACAGTAACCCAGAAATATTCCTGACATTACCTGGAGGAACTGTATGTGTGAATGTGTATGTATAACATTTGTCCCAGACATTATCCAGACATATCCCACTAGTGCCCTAGTACAAACTAGTACAACAGTAGGTAATGTTCAAGAGAATCATGCTGTCTCATTCCTTAAACATGCGGAACATTTCCAGCTGCGAGAGCACATCTCACATAGAAAATCTCCTGCTGTGTGCTACATGTGTGAAATAACAACTCCAGAAACTCTCCAGACCTGATTCTCCAGAGTTTTTCCAGAGTGCATATATGAAATATTTTTTTTAAACATAGTTTACAATCTCAAAAATAATTGGATAATTGACTGATAAACAGTTTCATGGCTAGCTGTGTCATGTTCCCTCATTAATTCAAGATTGCCAGCAACCCAAGACAATTTTACAAATGACAGCTCAATTGACTGTACTTTTCATTTAATGAAAACATACCTGAAGATAGAAAGACCACAATAAATGTGGCTGCAATTAATGTGGTGTCTTTAAATGTCTAGCGTCTTTTGACACATTAAAAAAAGACTAATTGGAAATGGCTGTAATTTATGAAAGGATAATTCATTTTTTAATTTTATCATGATAGACAATAGCTTTTTTTCCTACCTTTGATTTTGTATGATATTCCAGGTTATATTTTTTTCACTTTGTTATGGAGAACACAGTTTTCAGTTTTCCAGAAAACAAACTGAGACATGGACTTGTTTGACCATATCCTATTTTACATTATTTCAGGCCATCTAAAATTAGCTTGTGCCCAGAGAACACAGCGGGTTTTCTCCATATATCTTATGAATGGGTTTTACATTATAAGCTGGACTGTGTTTCTTTCATCATAAGATGTGACCATGGTTTCTGAAGCACTTCCATATCACTGTCACACTCATTTAACAGTGGTGTCTGGCATTGCCTTACACCAGTCGTACTCTGTATATATATATATATATATATATAATGGGAACCATTATTTGTATTAAATATTACAAATTATATATATATATATGCTCTTATGTGACACTTCAGCAGATAATTGATTGATAGCAAATAACTTTATTTGCTCTAGTTTGAAAGCTCAGAGACAGTGCCAAAGACAAACACTTGGATATGGAACATTCTAATATGCTGCAGTCTTCCCTGGTGGATAAATTATCTCTCAAATAGAGTCTTCAACCCCTTTTTTGGTGTGAAGATTCCTCTTTACATCCACATCACACATGGGGCTCATTTCAAGGCCATTTGAGAGGACCTAGATCCAAGGTCAGCACAAATGGCAAAAATTAAGATGTACAGAAAAATCAGACAGTGATTCTCTCAGCAGCAACAGCACTGAATAATTGAACTGGTTTCAGTTTCCCAAAAGCACTTCTGTGTTAAGATAATCTTAACTGTTAGAAAGTGTTCAAAGTGATGGCTGATCTGCAATCATTGGGGAAAACAGATCTTGAATATTTTATTCCCATTCCTGTCTTGCCATCTCTCTCTATCTCTGTCCCTCTCTTTCACTCTTCCTCACTATATTTCTTGCATCCTCTCTTTTCCCTGCTCTCGTTATCTTTTACTGCTTATCTACCTTTCTCTCTGTCTTTCTTTCCTCTTTAACAGATACCATTTCCTGGTCTACAATGCATCGCTCCTGTACTTTCAGACGGTGCGTGTGTTCTTGCGGCCTGGCCGGCGTCAGCACTTGGTATCCTCGCTCACACAGGTTCTCAGTGCTCTGGAAGCGGTGCATGATTCTGACTATGCTTGGCGGATTGAACTGAGTCTGTGGGTGCTTACAGATCTACACGTATATCTGAACAAATTACGCATTAAGATATAATAAGACTTAGAGCTATAGCCTGTCTATTACAATTTAAGGGTACATAAGATTCATATAAAATAAAAACTAAGTTTTCTCATGAACATATATCAAAGTTGCCATTCCAAATTGTTTTCACATCGATGTTATGTTCAGACACCTTGTTGAGTGCCTAGTGGATGCTGGGAAACAGAAGGAGGCAGCTGCTTTTGCCAAGGCCACCTCTGAATTTATAGAAGTCCATAAACCTGAGATGTATCCCCACATTTTCTCCATACAGGTAAATCCTTCACATGTTCTCCTTTCTTGCCAGTAACACTCTTTATTAAATTTTACCTGAACAGCTGAGCTCTCTTTCAGTCTTTGCAACCTATTTTCTACCAGACAGCAGAAATATTCCTAGTTGTTATTTTACTCACAATATTTTAGTAAAATTGTTATCTCTTGCATTCTGACAATTCACAGGTAAGATATAACTTCATAGATGGCTCCAAATCTCTAAAGAAAGCAAGCCCGAAACTACTTGTCATCTACAAGTTGCAGAAACTGAAACAGTAAGTATTTTATTTAACTAAATTGTCCTCTAGATTTTCAAGAATGGAGAAGGTTTTAGAAAATCTGTCTCCTGTTGTTCCTAGCAATGCTCAAATGAGTGAAGGGAAGAATCAGTCTGCTGGACTGAGGGAAATTTTCCTCCTGCTGAACCATTCATCTCAAGCCCAGTTACCTGCCTCGAACAGCTCTAGTCCTGAACTTGATGACACCTCTCCCATTCCTTTGGCTGACAGGTTTACTCTATGACTTTATAGTAGTGTAGATGTGTTGGCAATTTGGTCCCCACATGGGGATTGCAAAAAAATGTTGTTGATAGGCTGTTGTCTTTTTAGCATACAGTCCATTTTATAACTTAGGGAGTAAGGCATTTAGCTAGTTGCTTTCAGGATCATTTACACAGTACAGTAAGTAGTTTTGGCAGTTTTATTAAATCATTTACATACAATATTTGAAGAAAAATCACATCTTTTCAAAATGTGATTGTAGAGAAACAAAATGGCTCAGATTTTTTATAGTAGTAGTCATAGGAACCAGAGGTCACAATGTCATAAATGTAGCAATTTTAATTACTTTCCAAGGCAAACGGAGAACATACACATCTGAGTTTTATGAGGAATGTTGCTATGGTAAAATAGTGGTAACTCTGATAAGCTTTTTAAAAATAAGCTTTAAAATACCTTGCATGTATCACTTTACTACGAGTCGCTTTCATTAAGAAAGTCTTCATGCAGCCTATTCATAACAATTTCATGTAATAACTTCCTGTTATTCCTCAGCTATTTAGTTCCTATCAGAATTTGCACCAAACCTGCACCAATCTGAATGGCAGATTCACTCTTAGTAATCTGACATTAATTAAGCAAAAATTCATGGAAAATTGCCATTTAGTTATCAGAACCTATCACTGGCTCTCAGTATGTGGCTACATGTTTATTACAATATTATAATTTATTAATATTTTTTACATGTACATATGTACAGAAAGTTTCAGAGGAGGAGAAATATTGGTTTTATTGAGGAAAAGATTGTAAAATATAATGAGGTACAAACATTTTTGAAGGTAAACTTCAAATAACGTAGGGGTCAGTGTATATGAATTTAAAAATCCTGTGTAGTTCCGCTTGTATACACTGGCAGTCTGGGATAGTTATTTTGAAAGCCAGAGAGGAACCTGCTATTTTGAAAGATTTTTTCAGCAATACAGCTAGGGAGTCCATATATAACTATTTGGATACAGCATTATGTCAGAAAGCATTTGTTTTGGTTAGACTGGAAATGTAACAAACTGCCAGTATTGACAAAATGTGAAAGGGGCCTGTTATACTCTGTGAAATCATATCTATGAAAATACAATCTTCCGACAACGTTTTGAAACATCTGAATATTAAAAAGCTCATAATGACATAATTAACTATGATGAAATATTATGAAGCCCCATGAGCACAATTAGCCACAATTAGCCAACGGTTGCTTTGTTTACAGTATCATTACCAGAGAAGCAGTCATGCTTTAGCAATTATCTTCTTAGTAATAACAAATAAGCATTGTTTTCTGCTCTGTGACAGAACTGAGTTCCTATTGGAGCTGACCTTCCTCTCTGTACAGCTGAAAGATTACAGGACAGCAGAGGATTGCCTTAAGGAATTACAAACGACTGATAATACTGTGAGTGAACTGACTGCTCCTTACTAACTATCACATTCTATCGGATATGCCAGGAAGCTGTCCATGGCTTGCTTTAGTGAGATTAGAATTTTTGACATGAGCTTTTTTTTCCATGCAGACTGTTGCACAACGCATTATGATGGAGTGTGTTGATTGTGAGCTGGCCCTTGAGAAACAGAACAGCCACAATGAGGAATACAGCAAAAGCAGTGTGGAGGTGCTTATTTGTGTTTGACTGATTTGTGCAGTGAGACTTGGGTAGTGCAATTATATCAGTTGAGCTCCAGATGGTGTTAATCCATGGTGTGAATTTAAAGCTGCAAAGGGAGACCAACATCTGTGATTGTCTTTAAAAAAATGCCTGTACCCTACAGACTAATTCTAATATGATATTTGCCCAAAATAAAGAGTGTCATTTTAGTTAGGCATGTTTAGTTGTACTCAGGTATGTAAGCACATATTAAGTGTGATTGTGTTTGATTTTCTAGGGTCAGTTAGGTGTAGTTGGCCGGTTGGATGCATTGCTCAGGAGGGCGATAAAAGAAGGTGATGGTCAGGCAACACAATGTGTGTGTGCTACTCAGTGGAACAGCTGTCTGTCACTTCTACAGCCCAACCTCCGAAAGAGCATTAAAAGACCACTGCTCAATCTCGCACAGGCACTGGAGGACACAGACAGGTGTGCTAGTGTGAATATGTGATTTGTAACTCTAATGAACCTATTATTTTTTTTAATTGATAGTATTTGATCAGAGTAGAACCCAGCTGGTTACCTGTCATAATCTATTTAAAATCAGCAAATGTTGAGCACTAGCACTGTATGAGCCCTAGCACTGTATGAAAATTCGAGAGACATGCTTTTAGTCAAAAGATATTTGGGACTTAAGAGGTAACTAATTTTTTTTTTTCGTGTGTGTGTGTGAACAGCATGCTATTGGACATGCGCTGTCAGGTCCATGCAGAGTTGGCTGCTATAGAGGAGGAAGAGGAAAGGCTAGAATCTGCGTGTAAACATCTCCATAAAGCCCTGTCCCTGGATGTGGAAGGCAAATACCACCAGCGTCTGTCTTCCTCCTTGCACCTGCTTCAGCTCAACACCAACCTCTACAGCACCCCTGCGTCTCCAGAGGAACAGGCTGTCGTGCTTATTCAGCAGGTCTGACCTCTCAAACTTTAACTAGTGGCAGTTTCACTGTACTAATATGGTATCATACACTGCTATGATTATAGTGCCTTTGTGTGGGAGACTTTCTGTAATATTTTTTGTAAGATCTCATTCAGTGTCTGTGTTCTACAGGCAAAACATGGGGATTGTGGTCAGCCAGTGAAGAAGTGGCGCCCCATGCTGGTTAGTGCTGGAATTGCCCTGGCACCTGACACCTTCCAAATGGTCTTGGATGCAGACAGTGCTGTAAAAGGTGTTGTTATATCAGTATATGTGTGTCATTTCTCCTTTGTAACTGGAACCTTTATGTTTATTTGTACACCTTGAGGAATATAATGGTGCTGAGTGTGGCTGGATGCGGAAAGGTGAAAAAGGTTTAGGCCTATCTGTTTTTCTGTTCACTTCGCCTTTGGCACCTAATATTTATTCATTTCCTTTGAGAGACAGATAGATAGTGTTGTTTGATCTCTCTTATCTTCTGCCCGCTCATTCTTCAAGAACCCCACATCTCTCTGAAATTTATTAACCCTAGCAAGTGCATTTCTCATTGTATGTCTGACAGTGATGTGATGCAATTTATGTTGGCATGTGAGAGGACCAGAGCCTCAGACTTGCAGCCCCAACTCACTTATTATTCAAAACTCACAAAGACGGGCAAAACACTGTGTGAATGAAGAACAACAGTGCCTGTGACCCTAGGGGCCTGTGTTTCTGTGTGTGTGTGTGTGTGTGTGTGTGAGCGAGAGAGAGAGAGAGAGAGAGAGAGAGAGGGAGAGAGAGAGAGAGAGAGAGAGAAAGAGAGAGAGAGAGAGAGAGAGAGAGAGAGAGAGAGAGAGAGAGAGAATGTGTGAAGGAAAATAAATAAATTAGGAGTGATAATGTTTCAGCGGTTGTGTTGTTATGTGTTGTGGTTTAGACACTTAGAGGGAGTCTTTTATTCTTATCATGTTTTAAACCAGATGACCCTGAGATCACTGCCATGTTTTGTTGTGCAATGTGCATGAAACTGAACATGAGATAATGTGTCAAGCATCATATTATGATCTTTATTTTGATCCCACCTGCTTTTTTTGGTTTGCTTTTCATGCTATGAATTATTTAAGCATTGTCAGGGATGGATGTCACAGTTGTGTAATCGGCATTTAGCACAAATTTTGGCATTTAGTGGGAGCTAATAATAACCTGTTTTTTTTCTCTCAAACCCCAGTATGTCATTTTGTTAGCCTGTATGTAGGCATGATATTATTATATATAGAATATTAACAGTTGGTGAGTAAAGCTTTTGGACTGATCAGTTCTGTTTATGTTGATAAGGACATATTCACACACCCACAATGCTGTCAGGTCTGTTCCAAATCCTGTTGATCATAGGGATAGTGTTCTTCCAGAATATTCAGTTTTCTGTTTGCTCATGATATCCCTGATTCTATCCACCCATACTCTTTGTGGCTATTCTTTACTTTTACATTTGTCTCTTTCCGTTAGGTAGATCTTCTTGTAAGTTCTATGTAGACAAATCATTTAAAGTATGTTCAGATTAACTTGATCCGTCCCAAGATTTGTGTATTGACACAGAATGATTCTCTGTTGCTTTTAGGACACCGCACAGTATACATGAAATGATTCACTGAGTGAAAGCTTCTGAGATATTAAATATCGATCTTGGCATTATGCTGACACTAAGCCAAGGACCTTATTGTTGTAACAATGTGTGTTTGCTTTTTATTGCCAGACAACAGGCTCCAGGGCCATTTAGAACAGCTTGCTGCCAAGGCCCAACATCACATAACCTGCGTGCAAAAGGTGGAAGGGCATCGGGCCAAACTTGAGAAAAGCTCAGATGATAAAGGGAGGTAAGGATATATTGGTGCTCATCTTTGACAGTATGAAATATAGATGAATTTGGGTTTTTCGCTTTATATCTCACAGGATACAAAGTTTTACAGGAATTGTCAAGCACGTATGAAGCAGCATTGTGTAATGTATTGGAATCCGCTAGGACCTCATTAAGATTGCCTGAACTATTGCAGTTCTGCTCAGAGACAGAGGGGGAACATAGCATTAAGGATAGTCATCCTCTAAGAAACATAGATTATTTATTATAACTCAAACTAACTAGCTAAAAAATCCTGATGTTCACTCTCTATCTCCACTGCTGAAATCTAGTTATGTTGCGTTTCTTCTACATTTTTCAAATTTTTCTTCTTCTAGAAAACTTCTTGGTTTATTGACCTTTTTGTTTTATTCATTATAATGATGTGTTTGCCAGGATGAGATTATGGGCATCTTTGGTAAAGGTGGCACGGAAGCAGGAGATTTGGGATGTGTGCAGGGCAGCCTGCCGTTTTTGTCTGCTCTACTTTGACGATAGATGGATAACTAAAAGTAAGTGACAAAGAGGGGAACACTGACATTTGTAAACTGCGATATAGAAGACAACTAAAATTTAACACAGTATTTAATTTAGTTTGGCTGCATTTTATGGTTGAATATTTTGTTTACTCTCAGCTATCAGTTCATTTGAATAAGTGCTTGTGCTTCTGGCCCCAGGTGAGCGGATGAGCGAGGTAAAGCCAGTGGAGGGTGACCATGGAATGTCAGCAGAAGGACAGAAACAGGGTGGGGAAAGAGATCTACTGCGTTTGCTAGCTGAAGTTCACTTCATTAACGCTGAGGTAGGACTAGAATGCTTCTAATTGTGGCCATTTTTTGTGGCCAGTGTTAGCACTCAGATTTTAAAGCATCAGTTTGTCTAAAATTTATGGGAGTAACATTAGGAGATATATATAAAAAATATTGTGAAATTAAAAACAGTCCATGAGAGTAGACTTGAAAATTTAGCAGGGGGTGCCCCCACAGCCCCTCTCCAACATTTGGACTAATATGTCAAAACAGCTGCACATACCCAGAGAGACAAATGGATTAAAATATCTATGTTTCTATGCCACAAACAATAGACCAAATAATTGATAATGAAATCCCTTGCCTACTTTATAACCTTATAAGTGATTTTTTTTTGTATACTGTAGATTAATTGGTGCAATCCTTGTTTGAAATATCATCATCCTCATCTTTTCCGTTTAATCCAATTCATGGTCAGGGTGTCTTGTGTGAAATATGTCAGGTATAAAAGGTCTTCACTAAAGAACACAAGCTGACACGAGTTTGTGATGACATTATTAAGACGACCCTGGACCTCCGGGCTCTGTCCAGAAAGAAAGTCTTCAGAGACATTAACTTCCCTTTGAACCAGATAGAGATGTGAGAGTGAGAGAATTGAGAGGAAAAAGAAAAGCGATGACCTTGACTAAACCAGAAACGGCTGTCTCTGCCACTCCTCTTTGATAGGAGCCCATCTCTTTGTTCTCTACGAATATGTTTCCTTTGTTTTTAGAGAGGTCGGCTTTTTCAAAAGGCATCCCTCTAATTTGATGAGGGTACCAGGAGGGGGAAGTGTAGGGATTGTACTCCCGGCTCCCTAATCGACCTGTCTCGCTTTGATCCTCTGTCGCAGCATGTTAGAGCCTTTTGCTGGAGGCTCTTAGCAGTTCCGTCTATTTGGTCCACAGTGACTGTAGCTCTTCATCACCAATATGAATGAAACACCAGAAGAGAAGATCCAGATGCTATTCAGCAGGATAGTTTTTGCGGTGACTATTATAAGGCTAAATTACTTCAACACGACTCTTCCCTATCTGTAGGTTTATAAAATATATTGTTGTTTAATGATGGTGAGAAGAAGTAGTTAACAGTCCTTGTCCTGGCAATCTGCCATTATACAACATCGTAACCAAAGTCTGATGCCAAAAAAATACCTTTGGTGAACCAGCTACACTATTACTTTTAATCAGCTTAGCACTAAAGCACAGGATTGCAGTGTTTTCTTTCTGTCTTTTAGGCAACTATACATAAACTTCGGTCTGAGGGGGTTGAGCTTAACGGATCTCCTATTCTACCAGTTGAAAAAGGGGTACTCCCACCTGAAGATGATCCCCACTGGACTCTATACAGGTAAACGCATGGGATTTCACCAATAAGTGTCTCCAAGCCTCCAAGGCTCCCCCTAGTGTAATACATTTTACAACACTTCACTGTACTCAATCTACGTGGTTTTCCCCGTCCTTCTTCCAAAATTTACATAGTGAGGTTTCTGCAGTGCTGAGCCCTGAGAAGCAAAGACAGAGATTCTGTTTTCCCTATTAGAGGTCAACGAAGCATCACAGCAATTTAGAAGTTGTAAATTGAAAGGTAAAATATTGCATAGAGTTCCTTTAAGAAAGAAATGAAAATTAAAAAGCTTTGTAATGTGATTTGGGAGCACCTGAGGAACACATGAATTTTGCCTTGTGCCTCAAAGAGTGTCTACTACTAAAAGCTGTATTAGAGAAGACAACAGACAACTACCCATTCTAATGGACAAGAAATTGCACTCGACACTTTTAAACTAAGCCTATATTTATATTCTGTGTTAATGCTCTGAACAATCTGCAATTTTTGCACTCTGAACAATCTGCTATTTTTGCACATGTATAGATTTTTTATATTTTAACTGCTGCCTGAATGTTAATGCAGGCTCTGGACCCCCGCGACCCTAAATTGGATAAGCGGTTACAGATAATGGATGGATGGATGAATGTTAATGCTTTTAACACTGTTCTGAACATTGTTTTCTCAGCGACAATAAAAGCTATTCTATTCTAGAGAAATAGCCCATAATATACTAGGCTGTTTGTACACCCTGACCTAAAGCAGACTGGACTATAATATGCAGGCATGCATGGACATATACTAGTGACAAATTCAAGCCTCCTCAGGGTTCATTTCAGCTAATCCAAGCACTTATAAAAAGGAAAGTTTTAAATTTAAGGTGCAGTCTAGAGCTCACTCTACACTTTTGTCACATAGCCACATCTTGTTGAAGTTAAAGTGCTCAGCCTGTTACACTTAGCTCTTCACGCTCAAGTCAACCTGTAAAGAGAGGATAATCAGTGGGAACTCAGCTCTATCCCACTCCACAGCGTGCATTTAATGACTTTCTCAAATTATAAGCCACAGGAAACAATAGTCCCTGAAAGTGCTTGGCTCACGGTTTGGTAAACAAAGCTTACCAAACCATTCTTAAAGAAAACTACTAATTGCATAGTCAACAGCATCAATTGCCCATTAATGTTGCGTTCTGCTGTGTGCTTATGTTCAACAACACATCCTGTCTCTCTTCAGCTTCACACTGACAACGATCATTGTCTTCTTCTCCTACCTATATCAGGGTTCTCCAATTCTCCCATTCATGTTTTCTTCCTCATTCTCTTCTTTCTTGTTTGACCCTTTGTGTTTCTTTCTCTGTGTTTATAGTGATTGGATCAGAGAGTTGTCAGCATATGCTACAGCTAATTTCCTACGAGGGGCAGAACTGGGGGCAGAAATTCAGGAAGCATGGCTGGTGGCAAATGCTGCTGTGTACCTGTGGAACTATAACAGCTATTTACTGGCTAAACAGGGGCACCACATTCTCCGGGCCACATTCAGCCGACTAGTGGAACTACTACGTCAAACAGGTCATGCTGGGTGAGGCACTGCCTTCAGTCCCTGCCACTTTTTTATGTATTGTTTTATGTATGTCTCTTGCACTGTGTATGTCTCCCTAGGGAGGTAGTGCTTCTGGTCTTGTTGTGTGATGCTGTGGCTCAAGGTACCATCCAGCTTTGGTATGTGGCATCTGGAGAAGTCAAACTAGAGCCAGACAGTGGAAAGGGTGGAATGCAACAGCAGGCTGACAAGGCAAAAAAGGGTGGAGGGAAGGTAGCAGAGAAATCAAGCTCAACCCAAGGCCTTCTTCTAGAAGCAGCTGCTGTGCAGGACATCAAGAAAGCTTTAGAGGTGATTACACGTGTCAGTGAGTCTGCTCTTTCTCTACTTACACTGAAAAAAATGACACTTTATTTCTTTTTTTTTACGTCAGAGGTTTGCATGAAGCTAAACCATCTGCATCCAGATATAAATAATGAATATGAGAATCAGTACATTACTCTAATTATATCTTTGCATGTAGTGAGTTAAACCCTTTGACAAAAAAAGTAAATATATAGTGTCGTTTTTTCACTGTATTTATTCAATATATTATCTTTGTGCTAGTGTAACAGCTCTAGTACTTACCTACATCCAGATATAAAATTGGAGAGTGAGTACATGTTATTCAAATTATATCATTATACATTAAATTAAATTTAAACAGTCATTTAGTCATTCAGTGCAGGCTGACATTTGTAACATTTACAATGTGTCATCATAATCCTACGGATAGGATTTCTCAATTCTTATTTGAATACAAGGGTAGGGAGAAATATTAGGGCTAAAAACAGAGACTTTTCAGAGGCACACTGTAAAATGAGTGTTATGAGACATTTTCCAGAATGCCTTGTGAGTCACCACCAAGATGGCTGAGCAAGCGAACACAGAAACACACAAATATATTTTCTCTTTTAAAAACGATGATAGCTATTATATTATCACGATTTAACATGAGCACAATGTATTATAACTCTTCATAGCAAGCATAATACAGCAGTAGTAGTATGCTTGTGTCTAGGTAGTTAACTAGTATATGTTTCATATCACAAGAGTGGGGCATAATATAAATATATTATGTTGTAATTTTAGGCAAGGCAAGTTTATTTATAGAGCACCTTTCATACAAAAGCAATTCAAGGTGCTTTACAGAAAAAAAAAACTGTTAAATTAAAAGCCAGAATAAGTCCAATAAAACAATTACATAAAAAGAGTAAAATGATTAAATGATTAAAAATTATTAAAACAGTTTTAATATATTTTCATTTAATGTTTTGCTCTGTTTAACATCATCTTTGGCTCCAGCACTGGGAATGGAGAGACAAGGAGGCGGGATATTTCTGAAGTGCCTGCCATCTACCTAAGCCATAGCACAAAATCAGACTGACTGGTTTTACTCATGTTTTCAGACGTAGGCAGATTAAAAAAACTCGTAGTTCACAGTTTGTGGGTTGATAGGAAGTAAGTGTGTCAATGAAGTTTAACGTGACACCCCAACAACAGGTAAATATTAACAACTGTGAGCTTATGATGGCCTTTGGAGAAATGACACTACAAAGTTATTGGTGTGTAACTGGTACTTACCTGAGTGCAAAACTCTGTTTGCTCAGAGAACCTGGGTCCTTTAAACCAAACATTCGTATTTGCCTGAATTCTGGTTCTCCAGGGCTGATATCAGCATAAAGGAACTCCTCAGAACATGGACCTGCTCAGGTGTGTTTAGAACAAGAATGTATATTGGTTATTATATATACAAAACATTTTATAATAATACAGTGTATTATTACTGAATTCAACCTAGCAGATGCTCCACATAACCCATACAAAACTTCACATTAATTAGAGTTATATTAATTAGATTCTCATCAGGATGTTAATTAGCTGGACCTAATTAGATCTTAATTAACTGAGTTTGTGAAGGGCTGGAGGCAGAATTCCAGGTGGAGTGATGCCTACCTCAGCTCCCAGAAGATGCATAATGAGGAAGATGCAATTTCCCAATGAAATTACAGACACCCCTGCAACTTCTCCGTGAAATTACGTATGCAAACAACCCATGCAATTTCACAGTTTATGGCATCAGCAGCTACATTACTGCATTCCCCATTTCTGCTTTAATTAAACATAATTGTGTAACATCCCTTGTAGAATTGGAAAATCCGCCATTTTCACTTGAGATAAACCAAAGTGACGTCAGTGTTATACTTTGTTTAAACATAATTTGAAAGGGTGCTGGATTCACAGAGTTTGAATTCACAAGTGAATTTAGCAAATAAGCCAGAGCTGAGCTTTGACACTGGGAACCATACATACAGTCTCTCTGTGGGTCTGTCGTCCAAGAATGGATGGAGAGAAGGGCAAATGAATGCTCTGAAAAGACAGATGAATAAGACTAAGGAATAAAGGATGGAAGGATGTATTTCTGAATTAAGGGATGAATGAAGTTTAATATCTTTTTAAACTGTAGATTTGTGACTATGCTCTGTGGCTGTCTAATGGGAATAAAGAGATGGTGCCCATCATGGTCAGGAAGCAGCTCATCAGCACATGGGTGAATACAAAGCAGCTTCTTCAACAACAGATTGGACAGAAACTCGACACTGATGATGAGGTGTGTGTGTGTGTGTGTGTGTGTGTGTGTGTGTGTGTGTGTGTGTGTGAGAGAGAGTGAGTTTGAAGAACAAATGTTTTGTTCGGTTTCTCCTTGATTGCTTGATGTGTTTTGTTTTCTGTTAAACATAAAGATAGAAAATGCACTGATTGTAGTAAGAAAGTGTATTGTGTGGCTCCCCCTAGGGTCAAAATGAGGCAGTAACAGCAATGTCCCGTGTGCTGGTTGGAGTGGAGATGCTTCTGTGTAATAAAGATCCCAGACTAATGGAGTTTGTTGTACCCAGCCTTGGAACGGTAACAGCTACTGTCATTTATCATAGAGGATCTACTTGTAGTTTTGTTATGTACTATATCTTACTAACCCTGCTATATCGATATCCTACTAACTTTGCTATAGTAGATAACTTTATGTTTTTAAAATATATTAAATGTTTTACACTTTTTATACATTTTTTATACACACAAACACACACACACGTATTCACCCTCCTCACCAAATCTCTCTGTTTTTGGCAGCTGGTGCAAATGGCAGCAGACTGTACTTGGTCTGATCCCGTTGCTGAGCTGTATGTCTGGTCTCAACTTGCTTACTTTGCCTACCAGAGACAAGATCATGACTTGGTTTTGACCAGCACACAGAATGCACTGAAACTGGAACGGACTTCTATACATAAGGCAAAGGCCACAGCATGCAGCCTGTAAGTGCTTTTACCTGAAGACAGGACGGAATATGCAGAAGGTTTAACTCAGAAGGGTTAAATAGAAAGTATTTAAGTAATATTCTTGAAATAAAATAAATATTACAAACCAATTTAGAAAAGCTGCCATACGGTGTCCAAGGAATAATACCACAGTAAATATGACACATGGCATTGTTCTGGATATTTTTCAGTGTTTGTGTGTATTATAAAATATTTATGTTATAGTATGTCTGTTATGGTAACCCCAATATTGTAATACCGCTCTACTGACTAGCCAAACGCAGGGAATGGCAAGTAACTGTCACATCCACAAAGTATAGAGGTTTTCCCTTTTTTGAAATGAATGTTAATTGTGATTATAAAAAAAATCATAAAAAAGGTTAAGAGTGTAATTTTTCTCAACTGTTGGCAGCTGAGTTGCAACTTTGTTGCAAAACCCAATGCAACTTCACCCATTTGGGAGCATTTCAGATTTCAATCGAATGAAAAAGGAAAAAACAGCCAATTTAGACAAGGCGATATGCAAATCTGTGCCTGAAATGTGGAAATACACTAAATTTGAGATCAGCTACCATCTAGCTACCTATCATCCAGCAAACAGTTCCTGCTGACAGTTAGTATAGCTCTATAATTAGGGTAAATTATTATTTAAGGCTGTAAAAGCGCATATTGCTGTGTGGAGCCCTGTTAAATCACTGCATGGAAAATTATTTTACTGCAACAGACATATGTTGCAGCAATAACTAGTTTATAAAGATCCAGATACCAGATCAGGGAGAAGAAGTCTGAGTCAATGACTTAGTTGACCATCTTTTTAATGATTTTGATTAAACATTGGTTCATTTATAGTAGGGGCATGGTGGCAGTCACAAAGTTCCAGTTGTAGGTTCAAGTCCTGCTCCAGGTGACTGTCTGTGAGGAGTTTGATGTGTTTTCCCCGTGCCCGCACAGGTTCCCTCCAGGTGCTTCAGTTTCCTCGCACAGTTCAAAAACACATACTGGTAGGTGGATTGGTGACTCAAAAGTGTCCATAGGTGTATATGTGTGTTGCCCTGTGAAGGACTCCAGGGTGTTTTCCTGTCTTGCACTCAATGATTCCGGGTTGGCTCCGGACCCACCACGACCCTGAACTGGATAAGCTGTTATAGATAATGAATGATTGAATAATTTATAGCAATATAACTGACCGTTTACTCATATTGTTTATGTATGTAGGTACAGTGTAAGAACAGTGAAGGAGATGTTGAGTACATCTGCATGTCTGAGAGGACTAAGTATGTTCCATAAATCCACTGGCCATCATGTTAACTATAGAGCAACCCTTGACATGCTGTTGACTAGCATCCGGTACGTCTGCTAAATCAATTTCACTTTTTGGCATTCTGTCAGATCTCTCCATGTTATGTTTAGAAATATAATTTCATTGTAAATAGTCTTCATATTTTGTTATAGTGTTAACTTATAGTTGTTATAGAGTTTTGTATATAGTATATAGTGTTTTATTATAGTGTTAAGTGTATGTGCATAACGACATAAACTGACCAAACATACATAACTGTCTTACATATTATTACACATATGCATTTGTGGTTAGTCTTCATTGCCATGTGTCTATGCCTCACTTGTTGTTTTCATTCTGTTCATTAACCAAAAATAATTTCCTCCACTCTGCTGGGTTGTATCTGAAGCTATGCTGAACAAGCAGGTAGCTGGACTCTTTGTGGCACTGCAGCCCGACACTACTGGAATACCTGCCTGCCCCTTCTAGCCACACCTAAGCAGAGACAGCAGCTTCGAGAGCCACTGGAACTCATTGTGAAGGCCATGACCAACACCTACCCTCAACCAGGCGTTGTAAGGGCACTGTCATCATCATCAGTTATAACTCAGTCTCTAATTACATTGCAGGTTGCAATATTGCAGGCATAATAATTTGTAACTGATCAACGAATGGTGAATGACAGAGTTCTTTACAGCCATATTAAATTTTGACCAATTTTTTATTACTATGTTATAACAAGCTTAAGATGCTTAATTCTTTCTTTTATGTATATAAGTATTTAGAAATTGTTATTATTTTAATAGCACCACTAGTATCCTAAATTATAATTAATAGAACATAACTAAATATATGAAACTGCAGATGTTGTTGCAGTGATGTATTATATTGCTCTGATTAAAAATAAAAAAGACAGTATTAACACATTTTAACTCTGTGAACAGGCAAAACGTAGGATTTTTGTGAATCATCAGAAAGAAGTGCCAGCAGAACCAATGACCTTAGTGCTGGACACAAATGGTAAGTAGAAATGAAGAGTAATTGTGATTTCATGTATGTAATCATGTTGAAAAAGACAATATTTTTTTGTGTTTTTTTTGGTTTCTCAAGGAAATCAACACCTAGAAAAGTATACCTAGTAAAAAAGGTTTATTAGCTATAATATTATGATCACTTCTGGTTTCTACACTCACTGTTCAATCTCTCAGTTCCTCTTACCATACAAGAGCACGTAGTGCTTCTGCAATTACAGTCTATAGTCCATGTATTGCTCTGCATACTTTAATTGAACATATGAATATGAACATAGAAATGAAGCCCAAATTTTCTGTCATGTAAAATGAAATACCAGAATCTTTGTGGTATATATGCAGAGACCAGGGATTGAGGCAGACATGCCTCCTCATGTAGATAGACCCTCCCTCCTCTCAAACATCTCAGAATCTCAGACTGCAATCTCAGCAGGGCAGAGTGTGCTTTTACAGCTAATGAACAGAAAGGTTTTTGAGAAGGGGACGGGTCCTAAGACAGTCTCATGCGAGCCAAGGCTGTCAGTTACTTCATTAGTAAATGTAAACCTTTCTTTTTATGAAATAGCAGAATAAACTATTAAAACTATATTTCTGGGAGAGAATTAAAATATGGCAATATTAACACAAGGAAAACTAAGCTATTTTGAAAAGAGCAATATATATGCTTTGCTATAGAAAACATGGTGGAAGGCAGTGCTACACATCATCCTGCCATCAGCCAGCAGGAGCCCTAGACCTGTGCTTGTTTCACTTTTTCAGGGGCATTGTGTTGTCCAGGGGCGGCACGGTGGTGTAGCAGGTAGTGTCGCAGTCACACAGCTCCAGGGGCCTGGAGGTTGTGGGTTTGATTCCCACTCCGGGTGACTGTCTGTGAGGAGTTGGTGTGTTCTCCCCGTGTCCGCGTGGGTTTCCTCCGGGTGCTCCGGTTTCCTCCCACAGTCCAAAAAAAAACACACGTTGCAGGTGGATTGGCGACTCCAAAGTGTCCGTAGGTGTGAGTGAATGTGTGTGTGTCTGTGTTGCCCTGTGAAGGACTGGCGTCCCCTCCAGGGTGTATTCCCGCCTTGCGCCCAATGATTCCAGGTAGGCTCTGGACCCCCCGCGACCCTAAATTGGATAAGCGGTTACAGATAATGGATGGATGGATGGATGGATTGTGTTGTCCATCTTTTATGCAACTTGCACTTGTGGATGCAGTGATTTATCATATAGTTGGCGGCACGGTGGCTTGGTGGTTAGCACGTTCGCCTCCCAGCGCTGGGATCTTGGGTTCAAGTCCCATCTGGGTGGCGTTTCCATGTTCTCCCCGTGTCTGCGTGGGTTTCCTCCGGGGGCTCCGGTTTCCTCCCACAGTCCAAAAACATGGAGGGTAGGTGAATTGGCTTCTGTAATAACTGTCCTGGTGAATGTGTGTGTGCCCAGATATGGATTGGCGCTCTGTCCTGGGTGAAATCCTAGTGCCCGATGTCTAGAAAGGCACTATATAAGTGTAACGATAATAATATTTTCACATTTTGCTGGGATTAATCACACTCAAATAAAAGTGACATTCACCATTTAAATAAAAAAAAAAAAACACTTTTTAAACTTCTGAGGATGTTCTCTCACTATTTGCTAGCTCTCCAGTCTGATTAAAGAAAATACAAACAGTTTTGGTCCGGTATGCTAGGTATTCTCTCACTGCTCATGAAAAAAGGCATCTGCAGGTTATAGACAATGAAGAGCCCTCCAAAATTTGAAAAGCATGAACATAAAATGAAGATATTTGCATATTACCGCTCCTTAGGTGGCTAAAATTGACTTATTTTTGCTGTTTCTGACTACTTAAGGTGGGATGTCTCCTAATTGGGGAGATGGCTAACTGCATTAGTAGAAGTGCTACAAAACTCCTGTTACAAATGAGTTTCTGTGGTTATTCTAACAGTGAATAAAAATTACAGACAAGTTAAACTTTTTCCCTTAAACTTACCATTCCACCTTAAAAGACACAGAGCTTCTGAACGTAAACAAACCAGAGAGAACTGCATTTCCCCACAATTATAGACATCCCCTTTAATTGCATTTTATTTTTTTCTTAAGACATTTAATAATGGGTATTTAAATGTAAAATAAACTAATTGATATAAGATCAACATAATTGACTTATATTTATATTAGGAGTTTCATATGACTAAAGAATGTAATCTCTTTAATCAACATTATTCTGTGATTAATCAAAATTGATCAAAAGTATGTGGTGTGAGATAGTATGCATCCGGTATGCTTGAAATACTGACTAGAGAAAACCTTTTTTTAAATATATAACAATATCTTATTGAGTTTTGATGACCTCTGAAGTAGAATCTCTTAAGTTGTGAGAAACAGTGAAAAGAAGAGACAGAGGGGTGGGGGCGATAAATAAAGAACAAGGCGAGGAGGGATGAGTAGGAGAGTCAGAGTTAGTTATGAGATTCATCTTAAATTCTTGTTTTTGCTTAATACATGACCAGAGTTTGCTATGTAACATGGTGCACAAAAATAGTAAATCAATTTGTTGTTTTGTCATTTAAATATAGAGCTTAATTTGTGTGTATATATTGATCAATTAAAAATAGTATTTGCTGTACAACAGTGTGCAAAGGACAAAAAAACACAAGTAAAATATTTGACTGCATTGGCCGGGAATCGAACCCGGGCCTCCCGCGTGGCAGGCGAGAATTCTACCACTGAACCACCAATGCTGACATAAGGGGGAAGCCAGAATATATGACTAAATAGGGCTTGCCTCTGAATGTTGCGAAGGCAAAGGTGGGGGAAGAGCTGAAGGTCTTAGAGGGAAACCGGGAGGATTGTTTCCCTACACACAACCCTCTCTTTCCAAGTCTCTGCCCTCCCCCACCTGCCTTTGTCTACCACTCTCACTCTCCTGTCTGTTCACACGCGCTTGTAAACTCTCTGTCTGAGGCTGTAGCGTGTTAATGCTTATATTATTATGTAATATAGATGAGAAGAACCTCAAGTCCTTTACTATGTTAAATTGAGACCCATTATTCTTGAAATGTATCAGTATTTGCCTGCAATCTATCAAGTAATGGTTAACTCTCCCCATCTACACTTTATCTTTAAAAGACTCAGCACCCCTAAAATGCTCTTTTTAAAACCAGTCATGTCAGTGACCTGTTTTATTATTTTTTTTGTGATATTACCAAACTTTATCACTCCAGTTGTCCCTGTCCAAATTCTTTTAATATGTTGTTGGCATTAAATGCTGAGTTGCAAGATTTGAAACACTTTGCTGTACTGTTTTGGAATATATTGGACTATTTTGTACAATTTGTTGTACTATATATATTAAGGCTGTTAATCAATTAAAAGTTTTTGCTGTGTAGCATAGTGTGCAAAGGACAAAAAAAAACAAAAGTAAAATATTTGACTGCATTGGCCGGGAATCGAACCCGGGCCTCCCGCGTGGCAGGCGAGAATTCTACCACTGAACCACCAATGCTGACATATACGAAAGGATGGAGCATGTAATTTTAAACAGGATGTAGTACTCCATGTTGCCACATTAGCAAAAGGCAAGGGAGGAGCCTAAGGGCTTAGTAAGCAGCAGGGAGCAGTGGAAGTCACGAAGCGGACGTCAAGGAAACATTTCTTCCCTTCGTACAAACCAGTCTTTTCAAGATTCTGCCCTCCCCCACCTGCTTTGGTCTACCGCTCTCACTCTCCTGTCTATTCACACTCACTTTTCACCTCTGTCCTGTTCTGCCTGAGGCTGTAAAGAGTTAATGCGGGTGGACAGGCATGACACCGTTTGGGGGCAGAGGCTGCTGTCAAGTATGCATTGAAAGTAAATAGGGCAAATGGAATAAGGCCATTTTTAAGTCATGACAATAAGTATGGTTTTTAAAACAGATGTGTTTTTGTGTTAAAGCCATTGTATTACTATTCTCACAGAAAATATAAACTCAAATCAAATTTGTGCTCATTCAGAAATGCGGCATGTTTTAATGTGAACTGTTATGTTCGAGTCGGCTATAGCTTATTTGTTGAAGAAGTTTAACTTGCCTATAAATTTTTATTTACTGTTTAAATTTCCATAGAATCTCAATTGCAAATCATGCTGTTTGTAGCAGTTTCTGTATGCATTTAATTTCATGCAGTTTATGGTCTCCCACATTTGAAAAATAAAAACTCCCAAGTCCCTAAATGCACAGGTGAGCTGCTTAGACAAGTTGAAAGATTGTCTGTTGAAACCCTAGACATACATAAAAAAAACATTACACCTTTGTAGGAGTAGGTAGCAGGCAACACAATTCCTCTCCCAACATAACCTTCTTGACTCAAACCAATCCGGCTTCAAGAGCGGCCACTCGACGGAAACTGCACTTCTGTCAGTAATGGAAGCTCTTAAAGATGCCAAAGCAACAGGTCAGTCCTCAGTTCTCATTCTGCTCGACCTATCAGCAGCATTTGATACGGTCAACCACCACATCTTACTAAACAAACTCACTGACATGGGCTTCAAGAACAATGCACTCTCCTGGTTTGAGTCTTATCTCACAGGACGATCCTTCAGTGTGTCATGGCTTGGACAAACATCAGCGCGAAACCACCTCACCACAGGTGTGCCCCAAGGATCAGTGCTGGGACCCCTCCTCTTTGCCTTGTACACCACCTCTCTAGGCCCAATCATACATTCGCACGGCTTCTCAAAACACTTTTCAAACACTTATTTCCCATTTTATCCATTTAAACCACACGACCAATTGTACATCAGATCAGTTGAACATCTACCTACAAGAGAAACGCTAATATTTGCTGTGTTCTACCAAGATTGATCTCTCCATTCAACCTTAAATAGGTGAATATGCGGGGCTTTTCAAATACAATTATTATTTCTTAATTTGTTTAAAACACACACACCACAGAGAAACACACATGACTCTGCATCAATGTCTTTCAAAAACAAACACATTTTTACGAAATGATTTGCTGTTACCTGTTCCGAAGAAAATTAGCCACCCCTGGCTCTGATCGGTAGTGTTGCTGCTTATAAACTGCCTCCAATTTTACTCCGTCTCGGGTCATAGAGATTTTTAGAAGGGTAGTGGGTCTTTTTGGGTCTGGTAAAACATAACATTAACTCTGTTCACTTAGTCATTTCATGACAGCAAGACACTGTTTATAGACCTGGCCACACGGTGGACTGTAAAATGATTGGACAGAGGGCGGGATGACAGGCAGGACCTTAGAGGGCGGGATCATATGAGCTCCGCTCCGGACTGGGCACTTCTCAAAGAGATTATACTGCTTTAGTAATGCTGTAAAAGGCAGCAGTGTTTTAGCTTTGACAGTTTCTTTAATCTGTGATCACACACCCTGGACATTTTATGACTAAGTAAATATCCTATAGATTACTCCTTTAAAAATGCACATGATCCAATGCAAGTTTACATTATTGTGTTTTAAAAGACTAAACATAATGCTAAAAGATCTGCATGTATCAGCTGCTCTGAGCACCCCAACAGAGCCTCAGGGCCCCAGTATGTCATTACAGCAGACACCCTCGTTAATGGCATGAAAACAAGAATCTAATTGTTCTATGTGAGCCTAACATCACTGCCTCTAAGCTGAATGGAAAGTTTCTTACTTTATCATATGTTTTGGAAATAATGACATGGGTAAACAGGAGTCTGAAGTATCTGAAGTATTGAAAAAATAAAAGAAATTTAATTAACTCTTTAACACACTTACAATGTTCAAAGTACAGTCATTTATCAGTGGTCCTCTTACAGCATGGCGAACGAATGTTCTCAGGGTTACTTTACTTAAATTAATTTTTGAGAACTCAGAGCTGTACAGCACAATAGAAATTGAATGCGAAAAAAAGAGCCTGGCAGATTGTCAGTTATTATTTACGTCAGGTAATTTTTTTGCCATTCATTTACCATGTCATATCAGTCTGGTTGTTTTGTATTACTTTAGCTGTGAAGTGTTTACAAATTTAGCTATGACTCAAGAAAGCTCATCTTCCTTTTTTGTGTAAATGCTCCTTTAAACAAGACAGATTCAGCTACACATCAGGGAATCAAACTGGACTTTTCAGTCCCAAAATCACTTCTCTACACTTAAAAAAATGTTTTTTATTTGTTGCCCACAATTGCAAATTTAAGTTAAGGTTAGTTAAATTCATTTTGCTTTGTCACCTCAACTAATTTTCTTTTAGTAGGTAATCATAATGTAATATTTTAAGTTGGCCAAATGTGATATATCAAGTTGTATTTGCCAATGAAAATGCTCTGAATTTAGTTACTAAAACATTTTTAGTCAAACTGTCAAACTCAAAAGTGTTTGTCTAAACTACTTAAATAAAGACACAGATATATTTAAACGTTCATTAACAGTACAAAGAAAGTCTGCAGTTGTACAGCACATGTTCAAATGTTTGAAATGCTTTAGTGTATACAATGAGTGAATAAAGTAGTCCAAATAGTAGCATAAATGCTGTGGGAAATCAACAAGCCCTTCCAGAGAAAGAGTCTCCTATATCACAACAGTAAACTTTCAGAAGGGTCTTCCTCAGCTATGGTATCTGTTATTTCCAGGATGGCCATCTTGATCCCTGTTCTGTAAAATAACTCTCTTTCCTGGACAAGAAATAATACAAGCATCAACATCCTTTCTCCAGAACATTGCTATTATATACACTACAGATACAGACAACAGATTATGGCCTGACATGCGAGACCATCCTAAATATATAGTGAAAAATAAGTATTCAAGTTTCTCATAACGAGAAAGGAAATGCTGGTGTACATTTCAGCTGTTTTAAGCTATTCAATAATTGAATGTTTCATGCATTATTTCTTTAAACAAACAAGCAAAAATCTTAACTTTATTACATACCCGCAAATGTTACATTAATCCACTCTGGCTCTTGAGCTCAACCACAATTAAAATGTTACTTTGCATGCTTTGTGCAAATATTTCCCAAAAAGAAGTCTGCAAAACCATTAAAAATGTATATTAAATTATTATTTTGCTTCAAAATTTTAAGTTTGTGACTATAAACATGAAGGTCATGGAAATGCAGGAAATATTTAGAAAGCTACCTAGCATCACAAGATTTTGCTTAAAATTAGTTAATAAAATCAGATTTGCAGAAGCTTAAATATATTATTTCCTATCTTCTAAGTAATGTAGTTCCTTCAAGGTCACGGTGGTTTGCGGCTTCGATTAATTAAAAATATTGTCCGGTGACCTGGAAGAAGCTTCTGCACACGCCCAGTTGCAGACTGACACAACATTTCAGTTCAACACATTTTCTTTTCTTTGATGCGTTTTTGAAATGTATTTGTCCACGCCATCAGGTGTTTCCAAAGTTTCTTGCTACTCTTCAGCAATATAAATTTCTTTTACACAATTGTGCCACCAGCGTCTAGTTCAAATGACCATTTTAAATCAGTAAAAGCAATGGATATCGGGGACTGTGCTATAATTGTTTCACTCATAGCTGCAAGGCAACAGTTACTGTGCTGAAACTGAAAACATGACTGATGAACATGAACATGAGTTCCAGTGACCTGTGGGTACTGCTGCACAGTTATTGGTTTCAGGATCAGCATAGCCATGTGTGCATGTGTGTGGTCATTGCAGGCATCCGATGTCAAATAAAACAAAATACATTAAATACAGCGTGCTACAGTTTATTGCTGATTGATACAGAAGGTAAAATATGTTTTAACATGAATTACAAAGATATAGCCTCCTGTAATTTCCCAGAAGAGTAGCCACAACACTTACCTTCTGTTTTGTTTGGTGCATTGAAACCAATTGCATAGCATTAAATTTCAAGAAAGAACAGTTTGCATTTATTTATTTACTTATTATTTCAATATATATTATAATGAGTCATTCTTCCCAAAGAGAGCTATTCAGTTCATCTGGTGAAAATAATTTAGCTCGATTTAAATAAGCAATAATATTGATGAATATTGATCGATATTCATATAAATTGCAGTATTGTGCAGCACTAATTTTACAGTTGCATATTCAGGCCACTATTATTTAACTTTTTTGTGCTTCAACTACCCCAATAAATATAAAATAAACAAGCCTTTACCTTAAGCCTTAAGCCTTTACACAGGCTTTATCTTGTTAAGCAAAGGTATTACACTTTTCTAACTCAGTTAACTAGTTAGCATCCCTCCTTGGGACAGACTATGCTAAATCCAGAAAAAAAAAATCTGCTTTGATCTAGCTTTTATGCATGGTTATACCTCTAAAATAAGAGGACAGTGGATTGTGGCATTTCCTGCATTCGTGTTTACCAGGAAGATAATCGAAAGTTTATGCTAAAGTCAATATTTTCCATCTTTATTAATTAATGCGTATTGATCTTAGATTGTACTGTAATGCCAGTTTCTAGAATGCGCTAAAAATTAATTCCCTTCTTCTTGTGGCCCTACTCCATATATGTCTTTATCTCTATTTTCTTCCTTTCTGTAGGTGGGGCTGAAGAGGACCTGGCAGTTAGAGCAGCCATGTACAACGTGCTTTTCCATATTTATGCTGATGGGGGTAACTTGAAAAATGGCCTGAAGATTCTGGACCAGGGCATCAGAGAGATGCCTCGCAGCCCACATAGAGTGTGAGTTAATGTGGCCAGGCCAAATAGAATTCATAGGAGCATTTGAAATACTCACATTAAAATTAAATTTGATTTAAAAATTAGATAAGAAAAAATAAATAAATCTGCATATTTAAATTGAAGGGTAAACAGGTTAATTGTTTGAAAGTTTTAAATGTTGTCTTTGTGCTATTTTCACATATAGAGTTTAAATGATTTGAACATCATTGCATTCTGTTTTTTATTTGCATTTTGCACAGCATCCAAACCTTTCCAGGAATGGGGTTTGTTCATTTTAACAGTTTAATTATGCAGGAATTTAAGAAATGTGTAACATATATCCCAATGCTCTGCTTGTGTCTGAATCATATTCCTGTTCATGTTTATTTTCCTATTTGCATGATTATTATATATTTGTGTGGGTGTATACAGACTTCTCTATAAGCAGCGTGTGCTGGTGAAGGCCCAACTTGGGGAGAGTATTGTGCTGGATATGCAGAGGTTTACAGAAGAGGGAGAAAGGGCCTGTGCTCAGATGTGGCATCGTGTGGCTCTCTGTGCCAAAGATTTACAGCAGCAGCGGGCCTGCTATCAGAATGCAATTGATACTCTACAGGTGCATAGAAAATATACACATATGTGGCATACTGGCAGTGATTTGGTGATGTCTCTCTTAGAACAAAATATTCTATTTCCAAAATCTTAACTTGAAATAATTAAACAATCAAAGCTGATGTAATGAGATTTTATTCACAGACATTTTGGAGCATATATATAGGCTTCCACTGGCATTTTAAGTTTTTTTTATACGATGTAATGTGTTCCACCCGACAAATTTCATGTTTATTGGACAATATCCAACTTTCATCTTGTTTTTTTATTGCCCATGATTTTTGGTGCCAATAAAGTTCTTTTTCAATTGTAGTTGGAGCTTAGCTGTGCTTTTGCAAACGTTTTCACATTTATTTTCCAAGATGTGCTTTTATATAACGACATCTGCTGGACGTCCCTGTGTACTGCATACCCATAGCTCAAACAGCTTTACTAAGACAGAATAATATATTATCTTAGCTTTGAGCAGTATAGTGTGTTGTTATTACCCCAGGTTCATGTTGCACTGTCTCTTTCCAGAGTGCTGACAGTCAGAGGCAAAAGGTGGATTTTCTGCTGGAATTCGGAGAGTGGCTGTACTGTAATAATTTTCCTGTAGTGGATGCAGAGCTGCAGATTAAGTCAGCCATAGACATCCTCCTCTCTGCTTCCAATGACAAGATCCAGAGCCTCGGTAAACAGTTTCTATTTTAATTATAACACACAAAAAATAAATAAATAAGATGATACTAGTACTAATAGTATGTATGCATAACAATTTATGGTGTGTACATTTTCACAGAATTTATAGTTAGGGACTATATACAGTAAAGCAATACAAAGCTAACTGAAATGGCTACAGCAACAGCATTCCTCAAGTAAAATGTAATGCCGTAATCCTCTTTACGGAGCATACCTACCTGATAATCGACAAATTGGTTTGTGTAGTCTCAATTTCTAATCTAATCTGTTCAGTGCTAATATTTAATGACATATGTCTTCCTGCTAGGAACCCCTGGGCAGGCAGAAGTGGGGATTCCAGTAAGCTGTCTATCTGAGCTGAAGGAGGTGTGGCGTCTGGATGGTCTTGTGAGAGCACATGCCTTTTTGGCTTTCATGGAGTCCAGAGTGTCTCCCAAACACCAACAGTACTTGCTCCTGGCTTATTCCTCTGTTCTACAGATATGGCAGGTTAATACTCCTGGAGGAAATACTTTTTCAAATCAATGTGTACATGATGCTTAATACAGTCAGTAAGAAATTAAGGTGTGACGCAATGATATTTTTACCTTGGATTCCAGCAACACATTGGATTTGAAATGTTCAGTATATCAGTGTAAATTTTAGGGAATTTTGCGCCTATTTTGAGGGAGAGAATAGAATTTCATTCAGGTTCCCTGATTTTTTCATATAGATATTCAGGTTTTCTTAGCTATGTGTACATATTACTGTGCAGGAATCTCTATGGTTGAATACAAATGTGCTTTTACGCTAAAGTATAGCTTCTCTCATCAAGGCCAGTTATGTCCTTGCAGTCCTTGGGGCTCAGTCATGAAATGCGAGCAGAAAGAATGTTCGTAGTCTCAAAGTGTTCGTAGGTACGAATGAAATTTACACCTGCTCCTGAAAATGTGTAATGTCTGAAAGAGGCTGAAAGTATCATCTGACATGGCTGAACTTTAAGTACAAGTTCATAAAAATGCACAAACTAAATAAATAAACAGCCCTGAGAAGGACTGGTGCCCCCTCCAGGGTGTATTCCTGCCTTGCGCCCAATGATTCCAGGCTCTGGACCCACCGCGACCCTGAACTGGATAAGCGGTTACAGATAATGAATGAATAATTAAGGGCGTCATGGTGGCGTTGTGGGTAGTGTCGCAGTCACACAGCTCCAGGGACCTGGAGGTTGTGGGTTTGATTCCCGCTCCGGGTGACTGTCTGTGAGGAGTTGGTGTGTTCTCCCCGTGTCCGTGTGGATTTCCTCCGGGTGCTCCGGCTTCCTCCCACAGTCCAAAAACACATGTTGGTAAGTGGATTGGCGACTCAAAAGTGTTCGTGTGTGTGTGTTGCCCTGTAAAGCACTGGCACACCCTCCAGGGTGTGTTCCTGCTTTGCACCCATTAATTCCAGGTAGGCTCTGGACCCACCGTGACCCTGAACTGGATAAAAGCTTACAGATAATGAATGAATGAATTCTTCTTCCTAATACAGCCTGTTATTCAGAGCAACTTCCAGTAGCTAAAGGGCAATTGCTTGCTGAATATTTTGTTACTCATGTAGTCAGACAGTTACTTAATGTGGATCACTGAAATATAAAAGAGTTTAGGCTCTGTAACCTGTGTAATCGGTTGATGTTGCGCTGCTGCTGGATTTAACAGACAGCTCAGCACAGAGAACTTTAACGTGTTTAGAGATGATACAGGTTTATGGTTTATTAACGAGTGATGTCTCTCTGGTCAGTTCACTAACAAGATCCAACATTGCAACATTTTAGAACCTCGTACTGTTCCTGAACCGGTGTGTTACATCTGCACTGTCGTGCATATCTGATGTTTTATAACATGCCTCATAAAAACAAACACTCCTGCAAATCAGGAACAAATCCACAGACATTTATTACTATTATCATTATTTAGAATAATCTTCTAAAGGAGAGTGGTGCTTGTATTATAAATTATATATAATCAAATATAAAATAGGATATTATTTTCTAAAAGAATGTTTTGGGAGCAACAAAAAAAGTGAGCAAAGAAAAAATGTTTTTCAGATGATTTTCATGATCATATGAATTTGTGAAATAAACAGCACACTTTATTTAGCAAAATGAAAACCTCAAATATAACTGCACTGTCACAAGGAGAGAAATTTAAGGTTAAACCAATACATTGGCACAATGAATATCACTAATAATGTTATTTGTTTTTATTTTTATTTGAGCACATAATCTCTTACTGCTCAGATGATAGCTTCTTAAATCTCTTTTTCTCAAACTTAAAAGTTTTAAACAGCACTATGTAACTCAGCTTAATCCGTCAAATGCCTCACTATACTTTCCCGTAAGTGAGCAAAAATACACAGAATGAAACCAAAATGTACAGATATAAAAGTAAATAAAATAGATTTTCGCTCAGAGCATTTGTTTTCTTTTGCTTTAAATAAAAAGCAAAACTAAAATCTACTAAAAATGTCCGGGCGGAATTTCACAAAGGTCCGGGATTTTGTTTTTCTAGAGCTTACATAGAATTTCGAGAAGCGTTTCGTTCACAAAGTAGTCCCGCCCTCCCCTACTCCGATTGGTTCGCTTGAGTGAGAAGGAGGCGTGGTGAAGTAGTCTAAAATCTTCGAATTGCAAGGTCTGACTGTAGAGCTTCCGTTATTACCTGTCACCTTAGTTTATGGGTATATTTAATATCACAGTTATATATGAAAACTGCGCAGAACCTGTAGAAGAAATGTTTAAATTTTATTTAGATTTAATTTTATATTGCACAAATTCTGTCTAGGCTAAGCTTACTCTCGCTAGAACCAGAATCACTGAAATGCACCCTGTGTTGAAACGGGTTGGCCATTTGGCAGTGTGTGCCCTCTCCATTAAGACTGAAATTATAAATACCCATTTTTAAAATTTCTTGGAGTGAGATCAGTTAAGTAAATTCACATCAGCATCCATCATTCAGCTTAAAACCTCCTCCAGCACTGCTATTTTGAGTTTGTCCCAGGTGACGCCAACTTATACTGGAGCCTGCTTCAGTTCTGGATTATTTCCGCTTACTCCCTTTAATCTTATTTGAAGCCAGATGCATGCTTACTATGCTCTGGTTATTTTGTGACTTTTACCACTTTTTTAATGCATATTCTCCACTTGGACCATGACATGTGGCCATTTGTGCATCATGACATTACAAGAGAGCAGGCAAAGGCCTAGAGCTTATTCTAGGTGTGGCATTTGATTATGGAAACTGATGCTGTTCTCTTAAGTCATAATTAAAAACATACTGCATAATTAAAAGTATTGAGGGAAAACAACTTGAAGCCTGAATTTTATCTGTATTTTAATCACTACTTCATTTAAATGGGACATATATTTGAATAATCTGTTTACACATTATTTGGGTATCTGGAGTGCCTACCAATCAATTATATTTTCTAATATAAATTCCAGAGACTATAAAGTTGTACCATTCCCTCAACAGATTCCCAATTACAGCACTGTATCTGCATTTAAGTGAGAGTGCAAAGATGAGCAAAACAAACACAGTGAGCAAATAAAAATAAAAATACAGATCAAAAGAGAGGCAGAATAGAGGATTAAGTGAAAATTAGAGCTTCTGCTTGCTCACTTCTCACTGCTGTACACTTGGGTTCAGGGGAACAGTGACTTGTACTCATTTAAAGGAATGTGCAGGGTGAGAGATGGGGAGAATGGTGTGTTTGAGTTTGATACTGGTATTTTGAACAAAGCATGTCGTAGATGTTCTATTAAGACCCCAGGGAATGGCACTACCTTGTGGAAAAGGAAAAGGCTTATGTCCCCTTTGATATCCAGGTGTACAGAACCCCCTCCCCCAAAAAACTGAAAAACATTTTGTAGTTTTGTTGCTTACAGACTGTGCTGAATTTGTAATTTTTACTAGTGCACTTTAGCCATTTATGACATAAAATGTGTTGATTTCCACTTGAGTGAAGTTATGTCAGCATATGCATTTATTTTTAGGTTTCCATGGAAACAGCACAGGAAATTATCAAAGAGGAGCTGCAGAATCCTGTTGTACCAGGTCCACCTCTGTCAGCAGCCAGCAGCAAAAAAGATAAGGAAAAAGAAAAGGATAAAGGCAAAAAGTCAAAAGAGGTGGTTAATCTATTTCTGGAATGTAGACACATTTTAAACCTGATGTTAGTCCCTATAAAACAAAAATAGATATACAAATGAGCTTACACAAAGACAGAATAAAATAATACAACAGAAATACAAATAAAATTTCTATATTTTATATCTGCTACACATCCATATTCATTTTTAAAAATGCATACCCCAATCTTGCCCAGCCTCCTGCTGTTGAGAAGAAGCTCAGAGGCCCAGTTTTAGATGCCTCCACACCTTCCAGCCCAGAAGAGTGGGCTCAGTTTGAGTGTCCGGAAGAGGTCCGCCAGGTTTTTAAGCATGACAGTGGCCCCTTTTCCATCAACAGGCACAGCATTAACATGCAGGTCAGTGGCTACAACCAGTAGGTGACAGTGTATCCATACTGTCAGTCATTAATTCGTCCCAGTATCATACTCTGTGCATTGACATATATAATCAAAGACCCAGCAGAGCTGAAAATTCTAGCATTGATCTGTACTGAGATATCTGAGCTTACTTGTGGATCAAGCGGGTATACTGAGTTTTATGGCCAGTCAGTGTTAAAGTGGAGGCTGTGTTACTCTTCTGAGAGTTGGAGCCAGGTACATGCTAAATCAGTCTGCTGAACTGAATTTGACGTAGATGTATTGAGCCACAGGAAAAAGACCATGATCTTCAGACTCATGAAGGAATTAGAACTATCACATGATTTTGGAAGAATATGATCCAGTGCCTGTTAACAACAATGAAAAGATGGAACATAAAGTAAAAACATTAATTAATGTATTTTTTAAAATAAGTTTATATGTCTGTTGATTGTTCCATCCTTGTCTTTTCCTAATTTTAGTCAGAAGTAAGTTGCAGGTAGAAATTGGTGCAACGTAGTTATTCACAAGCCTTAGAATGTGGCTGTAACTACAAACATTCTGCTGCATGTTTTTATCTTGGGTTTAAAACAAAGAAAGGAGAACCTATGAGAACATTTACTGTATTTTAGCAAGAGAGAGCAGAGTACAGTATGTAGTACATTATGCTAAAAAGTGTAAATGATAAAAGCAAGTATAATTCTATATGCATTTAGAAAGGATTTTACAGAGAAGCATTTATTTAATTGAAATTGTTTACCTTTTTGTTGTTTCATATATTAATGACTACACATATTTTCCCCTTTTTCTGCTCCTGATTGAATGTGCCCAGAAAAAAAGACATGTTTCTGTATTTGTGGGTTTTCAGAGTCGAATTCTTTTCTATCTGGATCTCTTGGTGAAGGAGCTGGTATCTGTATCTCTGATCCCCCTAAGTCTGCCTCCTCTGCATCTGGCTGAGGTCATTGCTAATGACATCTCCCTCAGCAAGAGTCATTCTGACCTTTACCGCCTCAGGTACTGAGTGCTGTGTTTGCCAGGTGTACAGTCAGCAGGCATGGTTTGAACCAATACAAATTGGGTCGCTGTGTTGTCCCTTGAATATTTCCACCAAAATATGAGTGATTCTATTACACATTCTGCATGAATAAAGCTAGAACCAAAACTAATATATTGAAAAGGAATCAACCAGAAAAAATGTGGTAAAACTAAAATATAAAACCACCAAAATACTGATGGTTGTTAATTTTTGCCTATTTATTCTACATATAGTCTGTATATCTTTTTCCTGAAGTAGATTAAGCTCATTAAATACCTCTTTCAGGTGTGATTTAACAAACTTTAAGAGAGTATTTGCAATTTTTGGGAATTAGGGGGGAATTTAGTGTTTTTTTTTTCCAAATGTATCTCTCTCACAAAATATTAGGCATTCTTCTTCTTCCATGATGGACTAATAAGTAAAATCATGTCTGACTACAATATTTAAAATGGCAAAAATTATATGTGCAAAGGAGACTATATGTGCTCTTAGATTTGCCAGGTCATTCTATAATATGAAAGATATTAATATTATTAAAATTATTATCAATAATAGTGAAAGGAAGTTCAACTATGAATTAGTGGAGTATGAAAGTGTCTTGTTCTATGCCCATGGAAGTTTGCTGGGGCTATTTTGCTATTGTATCATATTTTAGAAGCATATGAAAAGGCCAAAATATTTTATGGGGTTTTCATGGGGTAGCTTAATATGTACACCACAGGAGTGAACATCCTGCTTTTAGTTTACTCTGGATTTTTTCAGGTATGTAAAATGATCCACATTATAATACATTTTATACCACTATACAAAGACTTTTCAGGAGACAACCTATTTCTCCATGTTTTTCAGGATAGTGAAAACATCTTGTGATCTGGGGCTTGAGTCTTCAACCCCATACAGAGAAGCATTACTGAGCTTGGCTCGTATTCCTGAAGATGAACAGATGGAGTAAGCAATCTATATATATATATTTTTTTTTTTTGGACCTTTTTAGTATCATTGTGAAAGTGGTTAGTGAAATATCAGTAATAATTCTGCTGTTTTGACCACTAAAAGTGACGTTCATGATTTCAATTCATGTAATTCTGAGGACGTTTCCTTATCATTTCCATGCAGTTTGTGTCTGGTATTCTAGGCTTTCTCTACCTGCCCCTAGCAGTAAAACAGCATTTTAGGGGAGGTTATTACACAAAGAGACTTCCAAACATTAAAAAGCATGAACTGAGATGAGGATATTGCTCTATTGCTGCTGTATAAATGGGTAATTTTGATCTATTTTTGCTGTATATGGAACTGACTCTGAATTCGGCAGAATGCTAAATGCGTGAAAATAAACACAGACAGTATTTGCTAAAAAACAACACCGGCTTGTGTATCAAAAATGAGTTGTTGTGGTAATTTAAACAGTTAAACTTCAGCCATGTACATGTCATTTTTTTCCGCCAAACATACCACATTCAAAAACGATAAGCTTCAGAATATAAACAAACCAGAGTTTTCCCATAATTGTAGATGTTCCTTTTAAGTGTATTTTAAAATAAAACTCAAAACCTATAAGGAGAATTGTGTTCGTTTTTATGAATCTAAACCTTATTATTCAGCTGCTGAGCTGAAATACTGAATTAAAATTGTATTATTTACCTTGATTTTCTAGATTAATGCAGATTCCTTAATAAGCCTTCATGTACACCATACAGTACATTTCAATGTATTATGTCTTTATATTATCCTAGGTGTCGAAAGGCTGTTACTCTTCTGAAAGAAAGGAATGAATATCAATCACAGGGCAAAAGCAACAAGACACATGAGGTTGGTTTGTTACAAAGCACATTACATGAAGCGCATGGGTTTAACAGGAATGATCAACTCTTTCTTGCTGTCTGCTACACACCATGACTTTTCTTAGTAAATCAAAGTAGTGCCGAAACAAACACATCTCCACTTGCAGCTGGTGCCTCTTCATGGTTGGAAACCTGCAGCTGTAGACAGAGTGTCCAGCAGGAGGTTCGGCAAGTGGACTGTGCAAGAGCTGTGGATGGACAAAGCTGCTTTGTGTCTCAGCATGGGCCTGTACCAGGCTGCCAGGAGCCTGCTGTCTGAGGCTCACCTGGTGGCCAAGGTGAGAGAGGACACTCACAATTGTTCACACATCAGTGTGAACTGAGTTCTAGCATCAGTGAAGTAAGTGGTATACACACGTGCCCTGAATTTTATCCAGGAACATTTTATCCAGAAACCTTTTTGACATATGCACATTGGAAAATGTCTGGAGAATGAGGTCCAGACATTGTTTGGAAATGCCCTTTCACAGGTAGGGCAGGATAGGAGAAAAATAAGTAAATATTTACATGTATGCCTCTGGTCCAATTACATGTTCTGATGATTTATTACATTATTATTCTTTTTTTATCATCTATATATTTATTTTCATTATTATCAATAACACAGAAATACAGTATAGAAAAGTAAATAAAAAAAGATTAGTATAGAAAAGATTAATTATGTGCACCACCCACAACTCCCACCCCCACCCCACCATGGCACCCCTATTCCATGGCCTGCTTATCGAAAACAAAATAACATAAAGGACAGTACGTGGAAATAAACATAGTGTCCTACATCAAAGCCTTGCTTAAAATTTCACAGCAGCATTCTCCCAAGTCAATAATGTCCTTTCCTTGGCACCATGAATGCGAACGGTTGAAAATTCAGGATTGGTAACGTCAATAAAAAAAAATCTGTTGTCTCCATCTCAGAGAGTGTGGAGGTTGCCAGCGCAAGGCTAGTAGTTTTTTAGCCGCAGTAGTTCCAGCCATATTCTGATGATTTTTAAGTGAAAATATGTTTGCATATTTTAGGAAAAAAAACAGCTGTAAACACCCCCCTAGGCACAATGTGATCGAATCATAATCAGATCACTCAAACCACACGGAAGTAGCCAGAGATGGATCTCGTCCACATTTAACACAAATGTAATCAGAGTTTTATGTGTTTTCTATATAGTTTGAATGTGTTTTCTATATCCAGAGTTACGCAAGCAGAAACACACGGGTCTAGAGTCGGAACAGTGAAGGTGTGTTGTTTTCAGAAGAACATTGGCCATATGTTTTCACAGATTAACTTTAATAAGTGTGGTTGTACACAAAGGAATGACAGGTGTTCATAAAACCTGACACAATTTTTTACCACAGGTCTTGACTTATCTATCGTGTCCAAAATTTCCTCTGGACAGTCGTGGCTAGGGGTGGGCAATATGGCCCTTAAATAATTTCACAATATTTTAGGGTATTTTTACGATAACGATATCTTTGGCGATAAGATGAAACAATGAAAAATACTTTTTCAAAATATAATTTCAAGAACTCACTATTGCAACAAAAAATGTTATATTGTTATTCACTATATTAAATATATGTAATACATATCAAAAGTAATAAATGTTTTTATTTATTAAAAAGTTTTATTTTATTACAAATGTAATTTCAATCATTCAGAGCCACTTTCCACTGTACTTCATTGTGCCTTAATTACTAATGTAAAGAACATATGCCATATTAAGGCTAATTGCATGACGTTGTTAGGTAAACATTAGGATATCACAATATAGACTTTTAATTCATTTCAAAAATTATGATGATATTATTGCGAACGATACAATATGGCACAGCCCTAGTCATGGCACAGACGATTCACTGACTTTTGTAAACGTTTACACTGGTAGTAGCAATGTGTGAATGGGAAAGTAAAATCAGATCTCATCTTTTCAGGCTGGGGATGCCTTTTAATGACAAGTGTATACAGAATCCATCTAATAATATCCATATAATATCCATACATTAAACAAATGTTAATGCCAGGGTAAACAAGCCTTTAGAGAGAATGAACTTTTAATGGACAATTAGTCATAAATCAACAAATGACTTCAAATCATCATTTAAACAGTTAAAACCCATCCATCCATCCATCCATTATCTGTAACCGCTTATCCAATTTTAGGGTCGCGGGTATGTATTCCTGCCTTGCGCCCGATGATTCCAGGTAGGCTCTGGACCCCCCGCGACGCAGTTAAAACCCATGTTTATTTAACAATTATCATATAAGCTGTTTAAATTTGCCTGTTGGAGACTGTAGTCTTTGGCGGTGTGGAGGATAGTGAATAAAACATAAAATTTATTTTTCTGTGTGAATTATTATTATTATTTAAATCTTGAATGTTAAACAGGGTAAACAGAAATTGGGCCCTAAAATGTGCAAAAAAAAGTCGTATTTAATTTTTTTTCCTTGTAGAAGATTTATCTTCCACTGTATGTCATGTTTATTTCCAGGAATTTGGAGACCAGACCTCAATTGCTAAGAGTTATCATCTGCAGGCTGTTCTAGCCAGTAAAGAACAGCAGCAAGATCAGGCCCTCGCTTTATATGAACAGGCTTATGCGATAGGTGGAGATGAGGATTTCTTGTACCAACTTACTCAGGACCTCCTGAACTCCACTGCAGAGCATGCAGGAGAGGACATGTTTACACAGGTTCACACCATACATTTATGCACCTAATATGGCCTTCTGTTTTAATCTGTGACGATGAAGCAGCTTTTCATAATTGAGCAAAAACTGCAAAAGCACAATAGGACAGAATGTGACTCATGAATTACAGCAGTATCAAGCATTAATTCTAATAATTGTACTAATCCTTAAATAATGTAAGTGCTAATCATTTATAATAACTTTCATTAGTTGAAGATTATTTAAGACAAAGTATTAAACTGACAAAAGAACAATGAATTTTTTTTTCTGTGACCAAATTAATAGTATTTATTGTTTAATATTAACACATATTAAATATAATTCCTGTAACGCAGTCAGTTGGGACAGAGGCAAAATAAGAGTGACATTTTAGAGAATAATCAGATTCACCTACTTGAAACATTGGAAGATACGTTTTTTTAAAGGTGAGGGTACTATGACAGGGTTAAAAAACTATCAAAATACTGTCCATTTGCCAGCATAGATGGATTGTGTCTGACTACTTCATGCCAAACATCATAAAAAATTGTCACACATTTCCAAATGAACATTGTTTAACACAGTATTACAAAGAATTGTAAAAGAGGTCTTTCTGACCATTTACAGTCTGCTGCTGCAGCTTATAGCTTTATGACTCAAGGAGAAGCAGTCCTCTGGGTCAAAGATCATTTCAGATGGTTCCAAAGACAGTGGATTTGTATCCCATGGTCAGATGAATCCACATTTCAGTTTGTTTGACAGGATAAGCAGACGTGGAGTTATCTGTGCCAAAGATGAAAGAGACCATGCAGAATATATTTTTATATTATATATGGCGCCAAGGTCAAGGTCTACTTTTGCAAATGCTACAACAATATTGTAGATGCAGAGTGTCATCAAGAGAAGACTCGGGCAAGGTTGACCACTGAATGTTTATCAGCTGAAGTATACTCATAGTATACTAATATACTCGGTTCCAAAACTGTTATAGAGTGAAAAAGTGAAAGTGATGTAACAGTGTATAATGTACCTCTGTTCCAATGTTTCTGAGTGCCGCAGGCATCAAATTCATATTTTTTATTTGCAAAAAAAAAAATTAAGTCTTTAATTTGTAATTTTTGTAAGTTTCAAGATCCTAATCAATCAATATATCAATCACTGTCATGTTCTTATTGCATTTTACAAAATGTCCCAGCTTTGGCAGAAATGGGATTGGTATATTTATAAAATTAGTGCTATAGTGCCATCTATTGGACAAAAAGTCCGTTGCACTACTTTAAAATATAACATACTACTGTTGATACTGACTATAGATGTTGCACAAAAAAGGTCCAAAATTCTAATTCTGATTATATGCAAAATACTAATAATTGTTTATTTTTAATAAAATTAATTAAGGTAACATTTATGTGGCACTAACAATAAAGGCTGTCTTCTTAAAATCGATTTAATGGGAAAAGCTAAAAGTATATAAGTTGATCAATATGTCTAAAACCTGAATCTTTAGAGTAAAACTGTTACAGTTTATTTTATCTTTGGAGGTCAGGATGACATTAATGGCTTGGGTTCACTTCTGAAAGCAGAAATATTTAATTTTATTTAAAATCTTTTTATGCCGAAATTCCTTTATTTGTGTGTTTAAAAATACACGTTTGAATTCTCTCAAATGTTCCAAGACTGAATGTTCTGAGAGTGTAGAAGATAAAATAACGTAGTAACAGTTATTTTTCTTTAGGTATGCCAGATAGTAAACCAAGTCATTGGACTCCTTAGGTCAGCTCTGGACCAGAGACCAAATAGGGCTCCTCTCCTCCATTTCTACATTGCATCACTGCAGACCAAGTAAGGAGAATGTGCGGTTTTCTATTTGTTTGTTGTGTCTTAGTTGCATGTATACCATGTGCAGTTTCAGAAGTGAAAAATTGCAGTATACTGAGTGAAGTCTTTTTTTTCCCTCCTCTTCTCTTCTCCAGAAAGGCAGTTTTGTCTCGCTCTGCACTGAGACCTGCTTGTCCTGACAAGGCCAAAATGGTAGAGACACTAAAATCAGTGTGTGACACTCTGAAGCACAGTACTGACGTTCTGCTCCATCATGGCTACAGAAGTCCTGCAGCTGAGACAACTCTGGAGCAAGCCAACACTCTAAGGTACAACACATTATTTTTAAGAGCCTTTTAGGCTGGATTGACCTTATCCTTGTGATAATTTGAAGAACTATATTTTGTTAGCTTATCTTGACTGTTTTTTTTTCTTTTCCCACAAAGAATGTCGGCTGTGCTTACTTCCGTCAAAGAAGAGAAGCAAAGGCATCTACTTGATGCTTTCTCGCTTATGCAGCAGGCTGTGGCCCTGCAGGAGGAAGAGCTTGCCTGTTGCTGCAGGCTTCTACAAACTCCTGAGGTACTCGATAGTATTATAACAAATTATTGTTGTCCAGAACAAAACAAAACAATACTCGTACATATCTTAAAATTTGTTTCTTTAAAAAAAAAATTATAAAAAACATTCTCATTCTAATCTAATGGAGGTTAATATACATTTATCCCATGCAGTCCATTTGTCATGAAAATGTATCACTATGTAAATGGTGACACAAAGTTTAAGCAAGTAAAAAAAAAAGAAAAAAAATGAAATGGGGATTTTTTTAAAAATATATATATATTACAGAATTATGACATTTTTTAAATGTTAAAATAGTTCTAAATTATGAGGTTAAAAGCTTGATGTTGCACTCTAGTCATGTTAATAATGTGCATTTGGAATGTTTTGATGTTTTGGGAACCCCTGGTTAAGGTCAATTGACCTGATTGACCACCTTCCCTTTATATTAAGGTTAAGTCAGTTTACATTTTTTTAGATTTATAATCATGAATTAAAGCTTGCTGGTATTACATAGCAGACCTGAATATAGACTCGACATGACCCAGTAAAACCAGCAGGCTCTGATAGACTCAGCATGTCATTGAAGATTCTGTAATAGAACTTCCCAGCTTTAACTTCTGGCTGTTGCTAGTTTAACAGCTATCCTGTTTGCTGGCCAGATAAATATGAAGGCTTCCATTTTGCAGGGAACATACTTATTTTCATCATGTTCTTACAGTGTCTGGGACAAGCTGGTGTAAGATTGGTGAAATGTGATTTGGCTCCTCACCAAATTTGTTCATTTGGCCCAGCATAAGCTGAACCCTACCACGCCTAAATTGTCATCTTTTAGGCAAGCTCACAGCAGCATTGAACCAAATGCAGTAAACAGCCCTACTAATTCATTTTGCCTCATGTTGCACTGGAGAGTTTTATTTTCCCAAGCATATTATTTCATTATAGAGGACACAGAGTGTTCATGTTTATAAAATTGCGAAATAAACACTCAAGCTCTTTGGGAATTCTTAACTGCAAAAGCAATTATACAGTTGCTCTGTTCACGTATTTGAAATATTTTTTTTTTCTCTCTGTGTTTGCGTGTGTGTGAGTGTGTTGTTTCTCTTGAAAAAGAGTTTTTGCAAAATCCACTGCATTAATTCTGCTTTACCTCAAACCACACAGTAGCACACGAAGCACACTGTATAGGGCATAGAAATACTGGATAATTGTCAGAAGGACAATCTTTAGTCCAGAAGGAAAAGTGCAGGTGGGTGTGTTTTGAAACATGTTTGGCCTTTTAAGGTTAAAACAAAACAACTTGATTCTGGACAAAAGCATGAAAAAATATCTTGTCTGATTTCTTTGAATTTCTGAAAGCCAAGGCTCAAAAGGAAAGGAATCTTAAAAAAAGGCACATACAAAAAAAAAATATGGCCTGTCTTTATAGTTTTTGATTTTTTCCTAGATGCTAGAAAATGAATGACTTGTTTCTAAATGCTGACTTGACTAGAAATTAAACACACCAAGAGTGGTTTCTGACTTATTCTAAGTAAAAGTGCAGAATCAAGTTACAAATATTGAAGAAAATACCAAAATCTAAGTTATGTATCAGTGCTACTTTTTACAACTGTGTCTTGGATAAGTTATATATCTCTACGTACAGCAGATGGTGCTGGTCTCCAAGCAAAATCAATAAAGGTGGTCCACCATACAGATTCCAGGCTTTTTCATTGATTCTCTATCTATAACCGCTTATCCAGTTCAGGGTCGCGGTGGGTCCAGAGCCTACCTGGAATCATTGGGCGCAAGGTAGGAATACACCCTGGAGGGGGCACCTGTCCTTCACAGGGCAACACACACTCACATATGACATATGACACAACTATGGACACTTTTGAGTCGCCAATCCACCTACCAACATGTGTTTTTGTGAGGAAACCGGCGCACCCGGAGGAAACCCACGCGGACATGGGGAGAACACACCAACTCCTCACAGACAGTCACCCGGAGCGGGAATCGAACCCACAACCTCCAGGCCCCTGGAGCTGTGTGACTGCGACACTACCTGCTGCACCACCATGCCGCCTCCGGGCTTTTTAAAGAGTGTAATATCTGTAAGGATGTGTACAAAGGTCAGAAAACTACAAATAAAATCTTCACTGTACCACAGAGTGAAGTCTGTCTTTGATCACTGTGTATACCTGCCATTCAACCAGCTCCTGAGAATTGTAAAACATAAATTGGGAAAAAGTGTTAAAAGATTAAAACTGGAAAAATGCTTTTCAGTGGACCACAGGGGTGCTGTTCACATTTTTTTTTAATTTAATTTTTTTTGCTCATGGCCCAGATGTGAGTTGCCCAAAAGATTTATTTTATTTGGTCTTTGGCTCTCTTTCTTTCGTCTTCTATCTGACTTGCTCTGTTGAATAATTCATAACTTGCAGGTATTGTTGTAACCCACTTTTCCAGGAGGGATTTCTTAGTTTTTCCCTCTCTCTCACCCAGTATGTATCCACACTAACATCTAAGTCACATGGTTATTGTTCCACACAAATATATACTCCCACTTGGTATTGCTCTTTGTTAAATGTGCAATATCATACATTTTACACATTAATATAGCAGCAAACAAATAATTTCAATGTAAATATATACTGGAATAAAGGCATCCTGAACAGAGAATGAACACATTCTTTGTGTTGTGTTTTTCTCAGTCTCTTGTTTTCATAGTTGGGAAGGTCATGTGTGCACGTAAGTCCTAAAAATCACCTAAAATCAGGACCAGATGTTGAACCACAATATTTGTTTTATAAATCATTATTATTATAAAACATTGTATACATTTGATCTGTTAATGCTGTATTTTAGTGAGGGCACTACAAATGTTTTTTTTGTGAAATATTTCTTTATTTACCACCTTCACATTTGCATTTTTTATTAAACTATAAAGTGTTGAACTCCTTATCTGATTCCACCTTAAAAGGCCAAATATGTTTCAAAACACACTTGCACTTTTCGTGTTCCCTTCTGATTCTTATGTGGTACTAATTAATGTGGTGTGCATTGTGTGTTGTTGAATTTTGGGATGAAGCAGAAGTAATGTCGCGGAAATCACATTTGTTTAATAATAATATAATATTAATATAATATATAATAATATGACATAAAAAGCAAGATAAGACTGGAGAGAGGTGTTATATGTTATTTCCCTCACATTTACAATCCTGAAGATTAATACACTGAAAAAGGTTTCATGAGAAATAGTGTTTACTGTCCAATGTTGATGCAGATTTCTGTTAAGGGACAATGGTATGGTATGGTAATGGTAATGAATTTACAGTAACATTAAAGGCTTTAACATGTTTTCTACTCTTTTTAGTGAGAAGGCAGTAAGTAAATCTGGTCACATCCATCTCTGTCTTTTATGTTGCCTCAACTTCCTGTAATTGGTCCGAAAGCCTTAATCAAACAAATGGGAGTTTTCACAATGCACATGAATCAAACCTTGGTTCAGTTTGATTCGGACAAAGACTACCTCTTTAGGTTATGAATATGAAGTGTTTGTTTGGTCTGAGATTGTGATTCACCTTTAAATGACATGTGGTGTAAGGTCTGACCCCACATACTGACCTCAGCTATCCCCTGTTCTGTTGCTTTTATCTAAAATTAACTATTTCAGTATTTAGCATTCTGAGCACTCTCTGTGTTTTTCCAATAATATTACATATTTCTACATGTTTGTCTCTCTATTCAGTGTGGGTGGTCTAGGCTACCTGCAATGCGTATGTGTGTCGACATTAGGTTGACTTTGGTTGACTTGGCTCTGCTGATGTTGGAGATGCAGTGTGAGGAAGAGAAGTTTCAAGTGAGAGTCCATAGCAAGAAGAGCTATATTGAGAGAGCTGTGGAGGACTACATCCAGAGCAATAAAGACTTGAGTGATCTAGAGCAGGTCAGAGCACATCCTTACCTCAGGCTCTAAGCAATGGTGTATTTATTTATATATTTTTTCTATTTATTTATTTACTCCCATTCTTTTAGTAGGTATTATAAGACTAAGAACACTTTAACAAAGCTTGTTGGCTTTAATGACACCAGAGCTTTATCCAGCACAAGATACTATAGTGAATATGTAAACAAATGTACTTTCAGTATGCAGCATGATATATTTCTGATTTTACCCATTCTTCTCTATTAATCCTTTAGGAGTGGTTGACCGTTGTTCAGTCTCTGGGTCAAACGGCTTTGACCCAGTTGTCTGTGATCAATTCTCTCTCGCTGGACTGCATAGAGACAAAAGCACGTTCCCTTGGTATGCTGGGAAAGTGTCTGAGGCTGATAGTGTTGCAGAGAGACCCACTGTACCCCATTCCCTTGTGGGACAGACCCATAACGGTACATACAGTGTCCACAGTAGCAGCAGCATTATTGACAAATACAAATCCACTTCCAGGATAAGGGAATTGTGTAAAGAGTGCAAGAATGTGAATTTAAAAATAAGAATTAAATGTATATAAACAAAACAAAAACAAGAAGAAATTTAACTGACATTTTTAATTTGACTTTTATTTAACTTACAAAAATACAAAGAAGGTATCCGATCAGCTTGTGTTTTTTAAATATAAAAAAATATTTAGTTTGATGCCTGCAACATAAAGTTGGGATAAGGTCCAATTTAGAGTGAAATTTTTAAGGGTATTCAGGTTTTTCCACAATAAACAGGACAAAACAAATTTATAAAGTAGAATACATTAAAGGCTCAGCCTTTTCAACCAAAGATGGCTCATGTCTAACCACATTTTTGCCAGCTTCATGAGAGAATTGTTAAAAAGTTAAAATAGGACATATTTCAATGGAAGATTACAAAGACTTTAGATATTTCACCATCATATGCTGTGGTTAGACAACTCCATGTTTCAGCTTTCTCATTTGAGAAAAGCATATAGCAAGTTCTCTATGGAGCGGCATGGTAGCGCTAGAGGGTGTGGGTGTGAGCCCAGCTCCGTGTGACTGTCTGTGAAGGGTTTGTTGTGTTCTCCCCATGTCCATGTGGGTTTCCTCCAGATGCTCCAGTTTCCTCCCACGGTCCAAAAGCACATGTTGGTAGGTGGATTGGCGACCCAAAATTGTCCATTGGTGTGAGCAAATGTGTGAGTATGTGAGGGTGAGGTCCAGGGTGTGTTCCTGCCTTGCACCTAATGATTCTAGGTAGGCTCCAGATGCACCGCAACCCTGAAATGGATAAGCAGTTACAGGTCATAAATAAATGAAAGAATGAAGTTCTCTATGTCAAAGATGAAAGTGACACACCATTACCTCTTGTATAAAGCAGAATTTCCGTTTACACTGCAAAAATAAGTATCCACAGTTCCCAAATTACTTTTTTTTTGTATTTAAAAAGAGAATGTGATGTAAGCATATCTTTATCCCATCTTTTTGTTGTTTTTTTAAGTGTGTTGCAGGTATTGCACTCTAAATATATATATATATATATATATATATATATATATATATATATATATTTACTATGTATGTTTTCTAATTACAATCATACACAAGATTTATTCATTATCTGTAACTGCTTATCCAATTCAGGGTCGCGGTGGGTCCAGAGCCTACCTGGAATCATTGGGCCCAAGGCAGGGAACACACCCTGGAGGGTGCGCCAGTCCTTCACAGGGCAACATACACACATTCACTCACACACTCACACCTACGGACACTCTGGAGTCACCAATCCACCTACCAACGTGTGTTTTTGGACCATGGGAGGAATCCGGAGCACCCGGCGGAAACCCACGCGGACATGGGGTGAACACACCAACTCCTCACAGACAGTCACCCGGACCGGGAATCGAACCCATCATACACAAGATAAGATGTAAAATATCCTATGCCAATCCATTAGAGCTTCACATAGGGCAAAAACACTGGAAGGTGTTCATTGTACTTTTTTCAGTAAAATACAAGTTCAATAGAATGCATACATCATAGTCTTGAATTTCTTGGTAGCGATGTAATGATGCAGTGAGAATTGTCTGTTTTTTTTTTTTTTTTTTGTCTGACAGCTGGAAATGTAATGGGTAAATGATAAGGGCATGTAATTCCTTGAATAGTGGTTATTTTGATATAATTAAGTTATTTTTTATTTGTATTGGCTGTGTTAACTATTTAAGTGCCTTTAAATAAAAACATAAGTGCTCGCTGGTAATTACTATGGGATGGTTTTCCAGATAGGGATTAGACTAGTCCTGGACTACACAGCATTTTGAATTGTGATTTTTCCACTGAAAGGAGGATATTGTCCAGGACTAAGCTTAATCCCTGTCAAGACCAATGTGTGTCAGTGTGCAAGCAAGTTTAACACAGGGCACCCAGCTACTGGCTAATTCTAAAATTAATTTGAAAATCATGTTCATAAATAATCTTGAATAATTTTATGGCCACTAATAAATAATGTAAATCTGTAATTAAGTAAACACAAACCTAAGAGTGTGTAATTGGTTGGAGACACTTAATAAAGCCCTGTGCTTCATCAGGTGGAGAGCAGAAAAGAGGAAAATGCAACTGAGGATGAGAATGAAGAAGATTCAAGTCAGGGAGGAGTGGAGGGAAGCACAATGCAGAGTAGAGAGAAGACTACCAGAAGTGGTGCACCACAGGTAGTGTTTGATCCCCAACATACTTGTTCACACTAACACACACACACACACACTCAGACTGGTTAGGAAGGAATAATCCAAATGACTAGCAAATAGATCAGGGGTAACTTTTGTCTGCTGTTTGGCTACATAATTGTACTTACTACTGTATACTACTGTACTGTAGGTATATTTCATTCTGTGATACATCTCCACTGTTGGGTCACCAGCTTGTAATTCCAAAAGTGGAATCATTTTTAATGTACAGTGCTATTTTGGAAATTCTGTTTTGCCCTATTATCCAAAACAATAGTGGACAGCTACATGTACTCATCAGGTAATTCAACCTAATGGTTACTTGTGTTTGCTTATCTACAGACCAGTAGAAGGGCAGTGGAGCAAAAGTTGTCACATGCCACGGAGACTCTGATCCAGGCTCTGAGTTTGGCTCTACAGCACAATTTCCCCCAGGTGCTCTCTCAGGTCTGTGTGGACTTGGTAGAGTGCTACAGCCAGTATGACCCAGCTGCATCTGGCCAATACCTCGCTCTGCTACAGGTGATTGTGTGCTGCTGTTAAGGCATGAAAAGAGTCATATATGTCTCCTATATGTCTATATGTCATATATGTCTTCTTCTTCTTCTGGCTGTTCCCATCTGGGGTTGCCACAGCGGATCAACCACAATCTGGACCATATAGATATCTCCTAGTGTAATGTTAATTAATGGCAAAAAACTTCAAATTTTGCATCCTGTGGATGGCTTAAAATAATGCTTTAAATAACGCCACAGTTGGCTGGACATTTAATGTCCTTTTCTTACTGGCATTCCAGGTCTTTATAATATATATACACATACACATACACATACACACACACACACATACAGGTGCTGAGAAATTATGAAAAAGTTAATTTATTTCAGTAATTCCATTCAAAAAGTGAAACTTGTATATTATACTCATTCATTACACACAGACTGATATATTTCAAGTGTTTAGTATGAACATGAAAAGTATGAGCATGTACAGCGCTCAATACTTACTTGGGGCTCCTTTTGCCTGAATTTCTGCAGCAATGCGGCATGGCATGGAATTGATCAGTCTGTGGCACTGCCCAGGGTGCTCTGATAGTGGCCTTCAGCTCTTCTGCATTGTTGGGTCTAGCATATTGCATGTTCCTCTTCACAATAACCCATAGATTTTCTATGGGGTTAAGGTCAGTCGAGTTTGCTGGCCAATTAAGAACAGGGATACCATGGTCCTTAAACCAGGTATTGGTAGCTTTGGCACTGTGTGCAGGTGCCAATTCCTATTGGAAAATGAATTCTGCATCTCCATAAAGTTGGTCAGCAGCAGGATGTGTGAAGTGCTCTAAAACTTCTTGGTAGATGGCTGCGTTAACCTTGGACCTCAGAAAACACAGCGGACCAACACCAGCAGATGACATGGCACTCCAAACCATCACTGACTGTGCAAACTTTACACTGGATCTCAAGCAACGTGGATTATTTGCCTCTCCTCCTTTGCCTTTTCACAGGAAATGCAAAATTTACTCTCATCAGAGAACATAAATTTGGACCACTCAGCAATAGTCCTTTTTGTCTTTAACCCAGGCGAAGCGCTTCTGTCGCTGTCTCTTGTTCAAGAGTGGCTTGACATAAGGAATGCGACAGCTGAAATCATATCTTGCATATGTCTGTGCGTGGTGGTTCTTGAAGCTGCAGTCCAGTCTTTTTGAATCTCCCCCAAATTTTTGAATGGGTTTTGTTTCACAATCCTCTTCAGCGTGTGGTTATCCCTATTGCTTGTTCAATTTTTTCTACCACATCTTTTCTTTCCCTTCACCTCTCTATTAATGTGCTTGGACACAGAGCTCTGTGAACAGCCAGCCTCTTTAGCAATGACCTTTAGTGTCTTGCCCTGCTTGTGTAAGGTGTCAATGGTCGTCATTTGGACAACTGTCTGTAGTTTTGGACAACAAAGTCCGTAGTCTTCCTCATGATTGTGTAGCCTACAGAACTCGACTGAGATACCATTTAAAGGCATTTGCATTTGTTTTGAGTTAATTAGTTGATTAGAGTGTGGCACCAGGTGTCTTCAATACTGAACCTTTTCACAATATCCTAATTTTCTGAGATACTGCATTTGGAGTTTTCATTAGTTGTCAGGTATAATCATCAAAATAAAATAAATGAACACTTAAAATATATCAGGCTGTGTTTAATGAATCAGTATAATACACAAGTTTCACTTTTTGAATGGAATTACTGAAATAATTATATAATATATATAGATGTGTAAGTGGCTACATGAGTGTGTGTAATGGACTGGTGTCCTCTCCAGGTTGTGTGACTTTTGTAGTATTTTTTTGTGGGCTTTGGACCCAGTGCAACTCTGAACAGGATGAAGCAGTTACAGAAAAGGAATGAATGAATGAAAGAAGTTAATAAAGGCTGGTGACATGGAGTCCGAATGGGCCATGTTCCATGCCTCCATTGTTGAGGTGGCTAAATGGAGCTATGGCCGGAAAGAGTCCTATCAAGTCTGGCTGGCTTTTGGGACTCTGGAGGCAGCTGATGGGTACAAAAGGGCCAAGCGAATTGCATCTTCAGCTATTGCAGAGGCAAAAACTCGGGTGTAGGAGGAGTTCAGTGAGGACATAGAAAAAGACTTTTGGTTGGTCCTGAGAAGATTCTGGCAAACCGTCAGGCGGCTCAGGAGGGGAAAGCAGTTTTCCATAGTTTCCAGCAGTTATTCAACACTGTATATGTCGGGGGTAGTGAGTTGTTGACCTTGTCTGGGGACGTCATTAGGTGGTGGAAGGAATACTTTGTAGGATCTTATCAATTCTACCAGCACGTCTTCTACAGAGGACGAAGAGTTTGGGTACTCTTGGAAGGGCTTGTCTATTACCCAGGCTGAGGTAGCTGAGGTAGTCAAAAAACTCCTTGGTGGCAAGGGTCCGGGGGTGGATGACATTCACCCCGCATTCCGCGAGGTTCTGGATGTTGTGGGGCTGCCCTGTCTGACACGTTTCTGAAACATTGTGTGGACATCTGGGTGTTCTGTGGGGGTGCTCCAGGAGTATAAGGTTCTGGGCTCTTTGCTATGAGTTATAGAGTCCCAATAGTCCCTATGGACTTTTATGATTTTTATTCTTGCTTTTAATTTAACACTTATGAAAGGTGTTCTATAAATAAACTTGCCTTATCTTGCCTTGTTTGCATTGTCAGTAATAAGTCAGATTTGTTCCCAGTTGGGGTTGGACTCTGTTGTCACCAATTCTTTTCATAATTTTTATGGGCAGAATTTCTCGGCATAGCAAAGTGGTGGAAGGTGTCTGGTTTGGTGGTCTCAGGATTCCATGTCTGTATTTTGCAGATTATGTGGTCTTGTTGACTTCATCAGGCCAGGATCTCCAGTTTTTGCTGGACCATTTTGCAAGCGAGTGTGAAGCGGCAGGGATGAGAATTAGCGCCTCCAAATCTGAGACCATGGTACTCAGTCAGAAAAGGGTGGTGTGTTCTCTCCAATTTGGAAGTAAGCTCCTGCCTCAAGTGGAGGAGTTCAAGTATCTCTGGATCTTGTTCATGAGTGAGGGAAAGATGGAGCAGGAGGTTGATAGGCGGATCGGTGTGGCGTCTACACTAACGTGGTCTGTTGTGGTGAAGAGGGAGCTGAGCCGAAAAGCAAAGCTCTCGATTTACCATTCAATCGACATCCCAACCCTCACCTATGGCCATGAGCTTTGGGTAATGACCAAAAGAATAAGATTGCAGGTACAAGCGGCTGAGATGAGTTTTCTTCGCAGGATGTCTGGACTCTACCTTAGAGATAAGGTGAAGAGTTCAGACATCTGGGGAGAGATTCAGATTGGAGCCACTGCTCCTCCATGTCAAGATGAGCCAGTTACGGTGGTTTGGGCATCTGGTCTGAAAGCCTTCTGGATGCCTTCCTGGCAAGGTGTGTCAGGCATGTCCAACGGGGAGGACACCGCTGGGAAGACTTGGAGCGCTTCGGTATCCCTCCGGAAGAGCTAGAAGGGGTGACTTGGGAGAGCGACCTTTCCCTTTTTTTGGGAGAGTTTCTTTACTCTGACTGCTTCCCCCGCGACCTGCACCTGCATAAGCGGTAGACAATGGATATATATATATATATATATATATATATATATATATATATATATATATATAAATATAGGGACACTACATTTTTGGGAGTACCTATTACTGGAGTGCTGACTTATAAAGTATAATGTTTTTGGGGCAAGGCGTGTATGTTGTATCCATGTATGTTTGTTTTAAAACATTGTGCAGAGAGCCAACCATCCTCTATATCTACTTATCTCAGAGCTCTCTGTGCTGTGGTGAGATGACCAGTGTGTTACGGGCAGCATGTTCAGATATGGGTCATTCTCAGTTGGCTGCCCTGCTGGCCCTGCAAAAGACCCTGCAGTCCACTCCACACCATAAAGGCAGCAGTCTCCTCTCAGCCATCGACCACACACTTCATACACTTTCCAAGGTACAGCTCTCTGAACTTTTAAGGAAATTACCCTTTGGAGAGGATGAAACATTTTAACAGCCAACGGTGCATAATTAAATATGTTGTTTATCCTCTATGTCCCACTAGGGGGTTACCTTTTTATTATCTTGGTTTAAGTGATTTTTTTTATAGTTTGGATACAATAAGACTGTGGACACTGATATGCCCAAAGGATTGGATTAAGAAATTTTAGTCTAATAATGGGCAGCTGGTCCCAGATCCACACAAAAGAAAAACATTTTTTCCAAAGCCTTGATCTTGTTCCGTGCCTCAGCACTGCATTGTTATGCACTTTGCTTCACTGAACACAGAAAGGTCAGCTGAATCTTGCATTTTTACATTACTATTTCGTCCCCCTTTCCCTATAGAACAGGTCTTTTATCAACAACACGTCTGATAATTCATCCATCTGGATGAGTTCCTTAAAGTAACAGGGTTCGTGCTTGGTTGACTGTTTTTTTTGTTTTTTTTTTGTCTAGGCCTACCAGTACTTGACTATAAACCCTAACCACCTACGCTTATTGGGAGAGATGCCACTAAATCTTAAAATTCTGCTGCTGCAGCATTCTCAAGACAAGTAAGTTCATGTTCTGTGTTATCAGGAAATACACCACTTTTTTATATAAACAGCCTCAATTTTGATAAGGTAACTGAAGGTGTACTTTGTGAATTTAAGTAGACTTTGACAAGTGGAATGTTTACTCCAGACCTAGTTTTCCCTTTCAGAGTCTGCTGAGGCTCCAAATACTGGAATTACAGTTTCTGTGCTCAAGTTTCAACTATGTTGGGGTTGACAATGACATAGGCAGAAATAAATTTTTGGCTTTGAGTAAAAATATTTATTAAGATAAGTGTAGTCGTCATCCTTCATAACTGTGCAAATGTGTGGAAAATAAAAACAATCTAAGACTAAAGGCATGAAATATGTTAAGGGGCCTAGAAGAGAAGATTTTCCCTTATGCTTCATTTACACTGCTCCGGTGGGTTGACACACTGCAATGTATACCACTTGTTTTCAATGCAAAATGTTGGTTCCAGTAGACGTGGTCGCGCAGTGCATCATGGGTCCAGCGCGTCAAGATTGGGGGATGTGGTCCGGCGAAAAGTTGACATGAGATAAACTTTATGCAAATGAATCCAGCCAACAAAATGTGTCTATCCGATCAGAAGATAGCTGGTGTTTGCCTGATCGGTGCAAACACCCACACGTGATTTAATTGAACGACGCAGGGAACACATGCGGCCAGTTGGAGAGGTCAGATGCATTCACCTCCGTCAAGGCACCAGAGCAGTGTAAATACAGCGTTACTGACTGATTGACTCACTGACTCCTAATGTTGAAATACGTATGCACGAGTAGGAACGTTATTTCACCTTCTGCTGTTAGTTCAGCTATATTCTGCAAGGTGGCGCTACTACAGTCTGTTGTTAGTTCAGCCATATTTCATATAGTGCTTTTGTATGGAATCAGATTGGTGCCAAAAAGAATAGCACAAAAATTAATCTCAAAGTTCCAGTTCATGAATTTGTAACAGTTTGACACATTTCCACCAACATAAACTGGTTTGCTAACCAGAAAAATTTGTTCCCAGTTGGAACCAAAGAAGAGCAGGTTCTCTAGCAGGAACCGTGGCTTCATCCGTGGGCATGTCGAGGTTCGGTAAATCAAGACAGAGCTCAGAGCCTCAAACACAGAGTTATTACCCAGTGGAGCTGGACGGGGTCATTTACAATGTTTCATTTAAATAAATAATAGGAAAAACGACAGGAACATGCTCCGTTTGTGTGTGTTTCTGGGGTTGTGTTTAGCTCTGCATTTGTTACATTACTCAATCAATCAATCAAATTTTATTTATATAGCGCTTTTCACAACAAAAAGTCGTCACAAAGCAGCTTTACAGAGATCCGGGTCCAAGCCTCCTATGAGCAAGCCAGGGGCAACAGTGGCAAGGAAAAACTCCCTCAGCACACGAGGAAGAAACCTTGGAAGGAACCAAGACTCATACGGGGAACCCATCCTCCTCGGGTCGACACCGGAGACACAATAGAGAACAGAAGTAAAAGTGAAGGGGTTATAGTAATATAAATGTAGTATATTAGTGATGATGGAGAAGCAGAAATGAAAATGGTGAGGATGATGATATTAGTGATGTATGAGTCTTAGCAAGGCCAGGATCTTGTACAGGACACGGGCTGGATCAGGGCAAAACCTGGAGAGCAGCAGGACATCTCAAAGCATGAGAGAGAGACAGGAGAAAGAAAGCCAGACAAAGGGAACAAATAAAAATACAAAAGGTTAGTAGGGTCATGGTAAAGAACGGGGAAATTTGTCCTGCGAAAAAAGCTTCCACTGGTCAGGCAAGAGAACCCAGCGACAGACAGCGTTGTTGGCAGTTACTACAAAGCTAACTAAGAATGCTGTAGCTATGGTGATATGACAGGGTTAATACAGAACAGTGATAATATGAAAACCAGCCCGAACACCAATATAGAAGGAGTAACCTGAAGGTGAGTGATTAACCAAAAGCTTGTTTGAAAAGGTAGGTTTTTAATCTAGATTTAAAGATTGAGAGTGTGTCTGAGCCCCGAACAGTAACCGGAAGGCTATTCCAGAGTTGAGGAGCTTTGTGAGAAAAGGCTCTTCCTCCTGCTGTGTTTTTCTTAATGCGAGGAACAAAGAGTAGATGGGCATCCTGTGAACGAAGTGTACGTGACGGGCGATAAGGTATGAGAAGTTCAGTAAGATACTGCGGGCCTAAACTGTTTAGAGATTTATAAGCTAAGAGGAGTATTTTATAGTCAATGCGAAATTTTACAGGTAGCCAGTGTAGGGACGAGAGAACTGGGGTGATATGTTCAAATTTTCTAGCTCTAGTGAGCACCCTGGCTGCTGCATTTTGAACTAACTGAAGCTTGTGTAACGCTTTGCACGAGCTCCCTGCCAGGAGCGCATTGCAGTAGTCTAGACGTGAAGTTATAAAAGCATGCACTAGTTTCTCTGCATCTTTTAATGATAAAATATGCCGAATTTTGGCAATATTGCGTAGGTGGAAGAAGGCGGTTTTGACTGTATTGGATATGTGGGTGTCAAATGTGAGAGTCGAATCAAAGGCTACACCTAAGTTTTTAATGATGGCATTGTGTTTTACTGTTGAATTATCAAGATTAATAGCAGCATTTCTGAGTGAATGTATCTGAGTATCTGTACCTAGTAACAAGACCTCAGTTTTATCAGAATTTAACATGAGAAAGTTTTGCATCATCCAGTCTTTAATTTCAGTTAGACATTCTGTTATTTTACGTAGACAAGCAACATCATTGGGTTTGGCTGATATATACAGTTGTGTGTCATCAGCATAACAGTGGAATTGAATCCCATGCTTACGGATTAGTCTACCCAGTGGCAGCATGTAGAGTGTGAACAATACAGGGCCAAGCACTGATCCTTGTGGGACACCATATTTAACTAAAGTATGATTAGAGGATTTATTATTCAGATAAACAAATTGGTAACGATCGGATAAATAAGATCTGAACCAAGAGAGGGCAGATCCTTTTATTCCTACCAGATTTTCCAGCCTATCAAGAAGCATCACATGATCTATGGTATCAAATGCTGCACTAAGGTCAAGCAGCACCAGAATAGAGATATAGCCCTTATCATGTGAAAGGAGTAAGTCATTAGTTACTCTTGTTAAAGCCGTTTCTGTGCTGTGATTTGGTCTAAATCCAGATTGAAAAATGTCATGAATGTCATTGTTTTGTAGGTAAGAGCACAACTGCTGTGACACGACTTTTTCTAGAATCTTAGCAATAAAAGGGAGGTTTGATATTGGCCTGTAGTTTGCGAGTACAAGAGGGTCAAGATTGGGTTTTTTAATAATTGGTTTGATTACCGCTAGTTTCAGAGGTTTTGGTACATATCCAATGTTGAGGGATGAGTTTATTATTGTGAGCAATGGTCTAATGACTTTAGGTAAAATTTGTTTAAATAATTGTGTTGGTACAGGATCCAGTAAGCATGTAGTTGATTTAGATGAGCTAATTAAACTAAGCAAGTCATTTTCATCGACAGAATTCAAGTAGTCTAAGTGCACCTCAGAGCTGGCAGGGGGTTCATCTACGAGAGCCGATGTGACTTTGGACTGATTTTGGATTTTGAGGCGAATGCAAGCAATTTTATCATTAAAAAACCTCATAAAGTCATTGCTACAGAAATCAGAGGGAACAATGGGGTTGATTTCCTTTTTGTTTCCAATTAGATTTGATACAGTGCTAAAAAGGAATCTAGGGTTGTCTTTGTTGTTTTCTATAAGGGAAGAGATGTACTGTGATTTGGCTTTAGATAAGGCATGTTTGTAGTCGGTGAGGCTGTGCTGCCATGCAATTCGGAAACATTCTAGTTTTGTGTGTCTCCATTTATGTTCATGGTTACGAGCCTTTTCTCTCTAAATTGTTTGGTCTTGACTGGTGCAACACTATCTAGGTTTGTACACAATAAGTGGTGTAGGTTGTTTGTAATGAGCTCAAGGTCATTTGGGTGAGTTGGAAAAGAAATGGTGGTAAGGTCTGGAAGGTTGTTGATAAAATCACTAACTGTTGAGGATGTTATAGTGCGCTTTCTAATATAGCGTGGTTGTGGACAAATATCAAAGTTTAACGCAATTTCATATGTTATTAGATGGTGATCAGAGATGGTCTCATGTAGCGAGAGATTGGATAGATTCTTTATCTCAATGCCCCGTGTTAACACTAGGTCCAATGTGTGTTTGCATTGATGAGTGGGCCCAGTAACATTCTGAGTGAACCCTAGCGCATCCAAAATTGATTCAAATGCAATTTTAAGTGGATCATGGTCCTTCTCAAAGTGAATATTGAAATCACCAACAATTAAGGCCTTTTCTGATACGATAACTACACTTGAGAGGAAATCAGCAAATTCACAAAGAAATTCTGTATAAGGGCCAGGAGGACGATAGATTGTGATGAGCATAAACGAGTGCTGCCTTTTTGATGCAGTGACTTTAAGAGTAAGTACTTCAAAGGATTTAGTATCATATCTAGATTTTTGTGTTGTGTCAATGGTAGGGTCATAAATTGTGGCTACACCACCACCACGACCAGATGTGGGCAACTGTAATAGCTGAAGCCAGGGGGAGTGGACTCATTTAGGGCAATGTATTCATTGGCTTTAGCCCATGTTTCGCAGAGACATAATGCATAGAGTTTGTTATCAGTAATAATATCACAGACAGTGAGTGCTTTGGATGTTAGAGATCGTATATTTAAAAGCCCTAATTTAATGCTGGAAGTGCTGAAATATTGCGTTCGCTGCAGTGCCTTGGTGTTAATTCTAATTAGGTTGTTAAAACTGATTTTTGGGCGTTTGTGATAACAAGCTTTGTTATTACTCCACATTACTCCGCTGTTCACAAGCTCAGAAGGACGGCTCAGAACTCAGCAACATTTACACACGTATTATATCCAACAGAGAGAGAGGACGACTGCTGAATTTGTCTTATTTTATGTGAGTGTGTGTCTTTCCCTGAAATATTGTAAAGGGAAGTGGTGGGGAGACATTTTGTGGAGTTAGTGTGTTTATAAAACTCCATATAGCTGCGCACAGCCACATCTAACTTCACGTGTTTTGCTCTAACCTGTTACATTGAATAAATAAGTAATTATAATTCTTAAAATCAACAAAATGTTCTTGGTCTTCCTTGTTCTTGGGTGGTAGATCATCTAGTATGCCTGTGTTATATATTATGAACAAAATTTGTGCTCTTTTTTTAATACCTGCATTTATTAGTCCTGCCCCCCATATTTTCTGTACAACACACACACAAATAATAAAAACCACATGTAAACAAAGACATTGATATGAAACACCAATGCTTCTCCAGATCTTCCAATGACAGGGGTATGTATTTTGGGCTTTCCTGTTTTTGAAATGCCAGAAACACCTCTGTGACAATGGCTATATGGCAAATGGCAGTCCAGCTAAACTAGTATGCTAAACTTGTTGTCATAAATTGATCATTGTAGTTGACATATAATAATAATAATAATAATAATAATAATAATAATAATAATATTTTTGGAAGTTTTGGTCACACAGGATCCAGTGAAAGAATATTTAGCTGCATTTTTAAGACTACTTTGTATTTTAAAGCAGTCAAGGTGTTATAGACAATAAAAAAAATATTGTGCTGTTGACAGCATTCTTCACATCATTGAGTCTTCACCCATGGTTCTTGAGATCTACATACCCGTTTAGTAATTAACAGATACTAATGAGTGTGTATTTACCATGTCTTTAGCCCTCAGATATCATGTCTTCATTTTGCAGTTCAGTGTTGTATGGGGCATTGTATGAGAAGACAAATGAGAAAACCACTGAGAATCAGAAAGGAAAGAGTGTGCAGACCGCAGGTAAAACAGTCTTCCCTTGTGTGCTTCCACTCTTAGCTTTTTTTTTTAACTGTTCATGTCCTGTTCATGCATATGCACATATGTGTATGAAATAGTTTAGGGTTTTATCAGGGAACCTAGACACTTGAATATTTTAGAATAAAAAGACTTCAGTTCTAGCTTTTGTAAAGAAAAGTCAAAGGTTCTGTTGGTGATGCTGAATGGATGCCTGGTGCCTACAAGCAGACGAGCGTCCTGTTTCATCTACAACTATATGAACTGAGAGAGGCTCATTGGGACCTATTACTGCTTTGAGCTGCTTGTGTTGGTGTGTATCTTGTGATGTGTTTGTGTGCTGCTTCAGGTGGGTTAGCCTGCTCTAAAGTGGCCAAGGCTCGGGTCCAGCCTAATGTTCTACTCCAGCTCCGAGACCAAGTCCAAGCCTTCAGACGTCTCACTGCACAAACCCTTCTTAAAGAGTCCTTCTGTCACAAAAGTACAAGGCAGGATGAGCCTAGCACACAACTGGTACGTGGGCACCCTTATACAGCGTAATCTAATATTCTGAGACTGTCAGTGAATGTATTTATTTAATTATTTGCTGGTTTAATTGAAGAAATTTATCATTACGAAATTTTGAGTAAAAAAGTAGGATCAACAAAACATCTAAGGGAATTTCAAAAGATCTTAATATTCGGTATGTCCCCTTTTTGTTTTAAAGACAGCGTTTGTACAAAAGCCTCTTTGCTAGTATGGGCCATGCCCATAAAGGCTGAAATGGGGAGGTGAATATGTTTTTGGGTTGAAGTTTAGGGTGCCTCCCCACCCCAATTGGTTAGATGAATACAAGAAATATGGAGTCAGGTTGGAGGTGGGAGCAAGTTTTTCCGACTCGGAAACCACGTGAGTTTTCAGGGTGTATACAGGGCTGACGGGAGGAGTGTCCTACTACCAAATTTATGTTATTATATAACTTCCATAATATTCAGTTAAATTCTATGTGAGAGATTTCTTAACATGAATTTTTGTTCCAACAAAATAAATTTGTCTGAAACTTACCATGAGCAATTTCTTTGAACCACTACCTAGATATAGTGTACAATATTTGTTCTTACTTGCGTTTATCATAACATATGCTTTAATAATTCTAAATTCTTTTTTTTTGTTGTTGTTGTTTTTGTTTTTAGGTTTAAAGGACAAAAAGTAGATTTTGAATGTATTATCAGATGACACTATTATATATTTAATTTTAATATACATCAATTAGTTAAGACTACCCATAGGAACAATTTCCTTCAGCTTTATTCTCTCTCTTTCTCTCTCTCTAATCCCCTCGTTTGTACAGGACAACCCCACAGACAGAGTTTTAGGGATTCATTTGAAGGCTATTGTCAAGGAAATGGATGATTATCTGGATCCAGTTCTCTCTCAGTTTGACCTTTCCTGCTTCAGGTACACACAAACCCACACAATCATACATACACACAGTAAATAAGAAATATATCTGTCATCAGAATTTACCCAGTGTTAGAATTTGAAGCTCTAGATGATTAGTGTACGGTTTGTTTGGATTTTAAACTTTTTTCCTCATGCAGCAGTTGAATGTAGGGTTTTTGCATTGATCCATTGCCCTCGGTAAATATCAGCTACTTGACAATAAGCAGATGGTCCTGTATGCAAGTCTGTGTATTTGTGTCTGTGTGTGCATGATGTTTGACCTGAGCAAATCCTCACGTTCCCCAAGGCTGCCACTTCTCACTCCTCTCATAGACCCATTTTTGCTTTCATTTCCTCTTGTCTGTGGAATACTCCCCCCTTTGTAACTCTGATTCTCCCTCTCTCTTATCACTCTCTCTCAGCCAGCGCCCTCCATCGATATACATCGGTGAGGCAACACGGTCCAAAAACAAGGACGAGAGAGATGCTGCAAATGAAGCTCTGTCAGGTAGTCACCACACTGGCATTAAAAGCCCTAATACACATAGGCTGATGAAAGACACTATGCCAACACAGGACACATCAGGCTCTGCAGAGACAAGCATTAAAACTGCAGTGTGTTTTAAACATGTATCTATTTATTTGATAAATAGTCAACGAATAAATAGTAGTCCTCTTTGTGATATCCTTCCATGTAGTCCTGCATGTTTAGCATAGATTTCCACTAATTACTGTTCTGATTCATACACTATTTGCAGTTGTCCACATGTTTGACTTTTCAAGTCACTTTCACCTCAGTTTGTACAACAGCAGTAGAAACATTTTCATCAGCTTTTCTGGTTTTAGCAGAGCTTAAGGGCTCTGGGAAAGGTTCGTATTTTATATTTTGCGTGTTGATAAAACAAGACAACTTGTGTCAGTAAGACTTAAAATATTCTTCTATGAGTAGCCCTCTTTTGGGTTTGTTTAGGAACAAACGTGTGTTGACTGAGGTTACAGTTTTTATATATGTTTTTAACTCAACCAAGCATAGGAAACCAACATAATTTTTCAAATGCCTCTCTCCTTTGCATTAATGAGTTTGCATGGATGCTTGTATGTATTTATGAATGTGTGCATGCAAGTACTAACAGGAAGCTGTATGTCATAATTGTTTTATATGTATGTGTGTTCAATTGGATCACCAGCGGAGCAGGGGGATCCATTTGTGGTGGTGCTAGCTGACAAGATGTTGTTGGAGATGCCTTTAGAAGCTTTGGCAGTTCTGCAAGGGGATAGAATCAGCTCAGTGTCCCGGGATTTCTCACTGCAGGTCTTCTACACCCGACTCCAGAGAGAACACCCTGGTATAACAGTAGCACCGACATTACAGAGACATATTTTCATAAGGCTCCATAAAACCCCATTAACCCTGGTCTCCTAGAAACATGAGATTTCTCTCCTGGGCACACTGAGTACATGCCTTTCTGATGTTCTAAACCAGACCAGTAGTTACTAGTAACTTGATTCATGGATTTATTTAATCACAACATTCCAGACACTCTAAAATCGTTCTGACGTTTCAGGACTCGGCATTATTTGTGCATCTCAAAATGGGCCCTTAAATACATTAAACAATTGGCAATATCTCAGCCATATACTTTGTGGGCTTCACAGGATTGTTTCTATGGTACTCATGAACTAATATGTTTAATAACCATAAATTGAAAAGAATGGTGAAATATTGAAAATAAAATATTTATTTTATTTTAAATATCAATTTAATATTGAGTCACAGTACTCAACTATCCTGCAGTGATCTTAGTGGAAGATCTAGGAGGAAGACACTGTCAGGAATCACGGAGGGCGGTCTGTCGAAAACGGACGCACACGCTAAAACACACAGCGAATTTTATTTAAACAAAACAGAACCATACAAAACAGACTACAAAAGAAAGGAAACACAATAACTGAAAAACAAATCACGACAGAGGAAACGAAACAGGGAACAGCAGAGACAGACTAGACTTGGAAACAAAACAAAATGACGAAACGGAAAACAATGACGTAGAATCAGCGGAGACAGACAGACAGACTTGATAACATGACAGAGTTAACAACAGTGACCGAAACAGTACAAATGACCGACAAACGGAAGTGACACAAGGGAGCTTAAATACATGAACAGACGAGACACACCTGAAACAGATAACGAGGACGGCAGACAAGGAGGCGGAACAAAGGCGGGACAAGGGCAACAATAAACAGAGCCATGTGCTAAGAGAGCACATGGCAGGGAAAACAGACATGACAGGACGAGGGCGCGACAGACACATTATAAACAGGGTAAAAATACCCAAAAAGCACCAGAATATGAGCAATTCAATTACTTGAAAATAGGCAAACTTTTTCACAGCTAATGATCTGTTACAACGCCTTTACCTGGAATATATCTTTAGAAAAAGATATCTATCCAAAGATATTTTAATCCTCCCTTAAATATTATTTTAATCTGCCCAAAAAGCACTCTAACTTGGACGACACTGTCATATTTGTACTCAAACTCTGCTAAAATCTCCTAAAAAAATTCCACTTACTTTAAAGTTAGTTGCAGTTGAGGCCAGAAGTTTACAAACGCATAGACTAAACACAAATTTCACTCCATAACTGACTAACTCCATAAACTGAATGTCTACATACTTTACATGTTTTAGATAAATTACAGTATGTACTTAAATTGCACAAGAAATAATTTCAAGACAATGTCTAAATGATTAATTTCAGGTTTTATTTCTGATTTTCAATAGTGAATGGATCAGAAGTTTCTGCTTTTCGTCCATTTCTGCCCTATAGCATGAGAGTAGCACCCCTGTACTTCACAATAGTTCTTTGGATTAAAAGTCTTTTGTCATTCATTCTTTGTGCCACAGGTGAAAATTTTAGAGTCAACTTTAATTAAGGAATGTTTACATTTATTACATGGACTAATCTCCACAACCTAAATTGGATTTTTTCCCCATTAATGTTAATTCTTTAATGCTGGTCTTGAAGTATGGGCATTTTTTTCCTGCACAGCAGCCTTTCAGGCTATGGCAATGTAGCACTCTCTTAATGCTGGATGTAGACAGTTTGGTGCACTCCAGGTGTCCCCAGGTGCTTCAACATATGTATATTTTTGTTAATCTTTTTAGTTTCAGTGGAGATTTTCATATCAAAATATACTCAGCCCTGGGACATTTGGAGGTCTAAATATGTTTTTTTTATATTTCTATTTATTTTCCCCTATATACCATGAGAGAATAAAGGCATTTGCTGTAATAGCAGAACTCTCTTGCATTCAATAGCAGGGGGGTGTTGCCTTTACATACATTCTGAAGCCACCCTGAATTCCTGCTCAAAAATATATATTCTCCCCATTTCAGCTATCACAGGCGTGGTATATACTTGCAAAATATTGCATTAGGCCTACCTGTATCTTCTAGAATACCATCTTTCTGTTTCTGAAATGGATGAATGTTATTGAGAAGGTTCTGGTGAAGTCTGCCACAGTAATTATGGGCCTTCTAAGTTGTCCTCTTTGGCAAGTGACAAACCAATGCAACCTTGGTTATTTGGGTGGATCAAGAACAACATCTAGGTGTTTTAACCATTTGTGGCATCTGTGTTCATGAACTGTGTTCATGTTCATTAAACTGTTTAAAGATATTCAGTATGACCCACTGAAAATCTCACGTAGTGAATTAAAGCCAAAATAAATTTGTCCTCAGTAGTTTTAAAATAAACTCTGATGTGAACAATATCGGTGCCCTAATTGAGCTGCCAAAATAAATGTATGATGACAGAAAAATATGTTGAAAGATCAGTTTGAATTTCTTTAGCTTAGGTTTGTGTAATATTCTGGCCTTAACTGTATAGTGCCACTGGTGAAATTCACTAAATGAAGTAATTTAGCAGAACATGTAAAATAACATATTATATTATGGCTGCGGTTGTGCAAAGTCAAGAGGTATTTTAGGAAACTCTAAACACATCCTGAGGTATTTCCATCTGAAGAAGTTAATCTCTTTCAGTTGCTCCCACCATAACCTACACTTCATTCACAAAGCCCCCTAATGAAATGGCATGCTAACGGGAGTCTTCTAATAGGAACTGCACACTCAGGATTTACATCCTCTTAATCTCTATTAAAATTCAAATGTGCAGCTGCTTATATGGGACAGGAACTGGTTTAAAAATTTTGTATGTATAATTAATTTATCCCTTTTCCAACTCATGTGCTCCTGGTGCTTGTAAATTGTCAAATTAAAAACTAAATGTCCTCTCCCATATTTACTCACAAAGTGTAAACTCTGACTCATCAAAGTCTGAGATTTTTTTAAAACAATATTGGTTGGGGAAATAGCAAAAATGTCTCATTTGTTAAACATTAAACAAAATTGTTTTCTGGGAATAGAAAATAACATCTAGTAAGAAAGCGTACAGGAGGGAGCAGATTTAATTGTTTTAAAGAGATTATTAGCATTATTAATGCACCTTATTAATGCAGCATGATTAATGCATTATCTGAAATGTACTAGGGTGCCAGGTGTACCTCTGATTTCTCCACTCCCTTTTTTCCTCTACTCACCTAAAGCAATATAACTTAATCTCCCATATAATGAGAGAGAGAGAGAAAGAGATATTTAACTGGGCCATTACGTATGTCTGGAATCCAGGTTGTGTTGTAATACATGAATCCAGAAAATGTGCGAGCTCAGTGTGATTGGGAGACTGCTCTATATGAGAGGGTAAGACACCGTTCAGGTCATAATAATCCCTGCTTTTTCTTTTTACTCATATCAAGGAGTTTTGTAGAACATAGATTCTTGTACTACAGGTGATTAAAATAGAGTTTGGACATATAATTATTTATAAGTATTAATGTAATTATTAATGTATTTACATATCTTTTATCAGGAAAACTAGCTTACCAGTGCTCAGGGCTGGTGTGTGCCAGTAAAACACCAAGCACAAAAGTATAAGTATTGTTTCACTATATTCCGTTGATTACAATGTAAGTTGACAGTTAAGTTCAGAAAAACTTGCTTACTATTTGTGGACTGATTTTTTTCACGCGTATTCTGTGGAGATCCACCTTTGATTGTCTCGCTTTGATCATTTTACCTAGTCCCTTGTTGCTTCTCAGGGCGAGAATGAAGACAAGGTGCTGGCAATAAGATCAGTGAAGATCGCAGACCATTTCTGGAAACTCACTTGTCCTGTAATAGTTTTAGTGCAGTCCACATGAGTTAGAGTAGCCATGCATTATATTCTCTTTTTTTAATTTAATTTAATTGAAGTTATGTAATAACATAATTTTAGGAGTAGGACAACGCTCAAACTCCTTCTCTCAGCCCTATATATACCCCGCAAATTCACGTCATTTCCGCGTCAGACAAACTTGGTATCTTTGCATCAACTTTCTACCTTTCCCCTCCTCAGCACATTTGGATTTTGTCTCTTTCAGTGTTTGCTCCCATGTGACAAACTGCCTTCTCTCCATCTCGCCGTTCCTGCAGTGCAGACCCTTTTTGGGCTTCTTATTTGGCCTCATCTGTCATCCCGCTAGATCACATTTCCATTCTCAATTCCCTATATGCCATTGGAAAGACACTACCATGGCACACCTGCCAACGAGGGACATCTCGCTTTATTAATGCTGCCCCTCTGTAGTACTTGACTTCAAGGCTGCCACTAATTCCACCTATTGTTGCCAGCCTCAGACCCATCACCATTACCCAACCACTATCAATTGAACACTGAAGGAGAAATTGGACTTAGCAACACTCTGTCCAATGCATCCAGTCTGATGCACTATCACGGTGGCCCCAGATTAATGTCACTATTATTGTTACACTGTAGCTTAATGACATTTAGCTGGTGATACTTTAAAATTCTATTAGTAGTTGATCAATTTGATTTCCCCTGGCGTGATGATCTTGGCCATCTTAAGGCCAACTCTGACTCTATCGCATTGCGAAATCATTACCCCTTTACCGCTGCAGCATTTAAATACTCAAATTACCAATCACACTAGAATTTCTGTCATCATCACAATCAATAAAGAACATTCAATTTACTCAACCTAATACTATTCCTCTACTGTCTCACATGGCGAATGTGAGCACCGATATTACATGCACCAGTTTATTAAAGGTAGTTCATTCATAGACTCACTAACCCCTTTCATTTACCTACACACAATCCAGGACACCAGTCAAACCCTCGACCAGAGTACCTGAACCTGTCCTGTTCCTTCTTCCTGTTTTATAAATCCATGCAATGATCTCCATTACAAAAACCTGTCTGTTTTTAATGCAGTACCATCTTACTGCCCAAAGGTCTCAGCCATTCAGTATTGATTTTGGGCCTTGTCTTTTTCATATAGAAATTTGTTTTGGTTCTCTCAATTGTTTAATGATATTAAGAACTGTATATAAAGAAACCTACAAGTTATTTACTATTTTATGCTGAGAATTATTATTCTTGAAACCGATATGCATCTTTACTTTTGAAAGACTTGACCTGTCACTGACCTGTTGTCAATTCAATTAACCAATTCAATTTGTAGCATTACAGAAGGTTACCAATCTTTTGTCCATAATTTTTGGAAAATTGTTGCAGGCATAAAATTCAAAATGGGCGTGTTTGTGTATATATTTTAATGTATGTATATATTTATATGTTACAAATACATATAAATATATGTATGTATATATTTCAATGTTTGAAATATTGTCAGTCTATCATTATGAGTTAAATATAGGGTTTAAATGATTTTACATCATTGCATTCTGTACACATTTTGCATAGCATAACAGCTTTTCTGGAAATGGGTTTTGCACACTTTTAAATCCATTATATATATATTTTGTTTGTTTTTTGTTTTTGTTTTTTTGTTGTTGTTTTTTTCAATGCAACAGTTGTAAACTAATATTTACATAAACACAATGTCAGGAAGATAGTGCCGAGAGCTGCTCACCAAAGGGGCTATTATTTTATTTGATACATAAAATAATATTGATATTGATATTAATATTATTTTATTTGATAATGTGCCTGAAAATTGCTGGATAAATAATGGGCAGAATTTATGAAATTTAAGTAATATGTTTATAGCAATGAAATGTATTCTTCTGTTGACATACTAAATTTCCCTTCAGGTTTTACTTCAAAGTGTTTCAGAAAGTTTTCTTTCTTTCCCCTATTTCCCCCTTCTTTCGCAGTGCACACAACATGAATTTTGACTCATTGATGTGTGAAAATTCTCTGCTGTATTTTAAATTTTTCAGATGAATGCCATAACCACATTAGCCACACATAGCAGCAGAACATTAACAGCAAACCTTTACTTGGTCACTGATGCTAAATGTCATTTGCTGTTTAAGGGCTAGAGCTAGAGTCAGAGTTCTTTTTTGTTGTTAGTTTCAGAGAGGGCTAATGCTATGTCATTTAAACTCCCCAGTGAGATGGTCATTTCCTGTTCTAACACTACTTCCTGTTGATGACAGTTGAAAGTGACAATAAAAAGGAGACCAAAGGTGGAAAGCCAGCCAAGGGGAAAGGAGATCAAAGCAAAGCCATCAAAGTGGTAAGCCAAATAAATGAATCTGGCAGTAGCTGATAGAGCAGTGGAATATTACTTTTACCTGTCCTCACAGCAGTCAATTATCTAACTGACCCTTCCTCTGCTTTTAACTCAGCATTTCTCAATCAATTACATAATGTGTTTTCTCTAATGATACTGTGTGCATGGGTGCCTAGTCATTTTTCATTCCTGTCATCTTGCATATACCTCTACATTTTACCTCAGTCCCTAGTAAGCACCTTCCTGCTAGCTGACCTTTTCATTGTTCTAAAAATAACACTTCTGATTTCTTCCAAATGTTGAACAGTATAACCAATTCTGTTATAGGGTATCTACAGTTATTTTAATTTTTGTATGAACTTCTATATATGTATGGGAGGAAATGATAATGTATCTCATTTCTCTTATGCAGGCACCAGTGAATCGTGTCTTGCCTCCACACTGTCTTCCAGTGGACACACACAACTTCAAATGTATCCTCACTCTTCGCGATGGCATTTTCTTTAAAATGATGTTACTTTAGACATGTCATGTCATTCAGCTGAACTCAAAAGAGCATATTTGGTACTTGTTTTACTCATGCTGATTATCCAGAACTTCTTTCTTTCATTTTGCAGTATCATGACTTATTTGTGGCATATGATATCAGTTTGATCACCAGGATGAATTCAGCTATCTACAACTTACAAATTCTTTAACACAGATATTATTCAGATATTATAGATCCATACAATCATGGTGGGGATTGTGGTAAGCAAAGTCAAAGGCGTTTACTTACTGAGGCTCTAAAGAACAATACTACACTAGAAAGATTTTTTTTTGTATTATATATTATTATAGTTGAAATCATATGTTTACACACACCTTAGCTACATTCAATTAGACGTATTTTCACAATTGCACACATTAACTCCAGAGACAATGACTTATTTCAGCTTCTGTTTCTTTTATCATATTCCCAGGAGCACAAAAGTTTGCATACACAGGGTTAGCATTTATTAGCTTAAACTGCTTAACTTGGGTCAAATATTTTGGGTAGCCTTTAACTTCTCACAATAAGTGCATAAATTTTCTTTGGAGCTTTCTGAAAGCCACTTTTTTAACCTTGACTTTATCATCCTTAAGCCATTTTGCCACTGTTTGGGGTCACTGTCCATATTGTAAGATCCATTTGCACCCAAGTTTTAACTTCCTTGAGAGGTTGCTTTGATTTCTCCACATTTTATCCTTGCTCATAATGCCATTTATTTGATGGCGTGCACCAGTCCCTTCTGGAGCAAAGCATTCCACACAACGATGCTACCACCCCCATGCTTCACTGTGGGATGGTGCTTTTGAGCTCAAATGATCATTATGGCTAAACCTTTTTTTTGTTTTATCAGACCCGAATACATTTCTCCAAAAGGTATGGTCTTTGTCTCTGTGTTCAGCTGCAAACTTTAACCTTTAAGCCTTTTTATCATGATTTTGGACCAATGGCTCCTTCCTTGCTGAGCAGCCTTTCAGGTCATTTCAATTAAGGACACATTTTTGCTGTTAATGTAGATACTTCTATACATCTGTCCTCCAAAATCAACACAATGATGTTTCCTGTTGTAAGACTGATTTGTATTTTTTGCACCAAGTGACAATCATCTCTAAGAGACAGAAAACCACTCCTTTAATAGTAAGATGGCTGTCTTGTGCCAAATTTGCAAATTATCATTCGGACAAATGAATGTTGTACTCTCAAGCATTTGGAAGTTGCTCCCAATTATGTCCATATTTATATTTCTAAGTTGATTTTGAATTTCCCATGATGTCTAGCAAGATATAACTAAGCCTTGAAAATAGGCCTTGAAGGAACATTAGGTACGATTTGATATTTTCCCCTGGGCTCCTACAGTCCTTGCAAAGTGTAATTCAGATTTACAGCACTGTCCTAAAAACAAGAGGTATGGTTTCCTATCCTCAGAAGAAAAGTTAAATAGTGCACTTTCTTCCTTGCCGTGCAGTGACAAAGGCTCTGTTCTACTTATTACCAAACATTGAAGAATCTATTATTTTAAGGTAAAACGTGTTACTGTAAAGCCACAGACAGACCTCTAGTTAACACACATGATTATTCTTTCTAAAACCCTGATAATTTTCTGGAATTTTCCAAGCTAAAGCACAGTAAACTTCATGTATCAAGAACATGTAAACTTCTGACCCACAGGTATTTTGAAGTAGTGAATTATAAGTGCAGTGATTAGCTTGTTAACATTTGTTGGAAAATTGTCATGTAAAAAGTAGATATCAAATCCTTATAACTTTCTAAAACAATAGTTTGTTGATATGGAATCTGTGGAGGGGATAATATGATTTATAATGACTTCAACTTAAGTGTATGTAAACTTGTAACTGCTGTCATTTACCCAGAGGTGGTCCAGTTTGTCTGCTCTGACTGATTTTTTGATTAGTAAGAACTTTCAGGAAATATAAAATTTATGAGGTGCCCCACACTACTTTGAATATGTGAGAAGAAAATGTTTTGTATATTAATGATTTAAATTATATTAGTCATCACAATGATTCTGTCCTGTATCTCATGGCAGATGCAGAGGTTTGCCTGAAATTGTTGGACTGTGGAAATTTGAATATTGAAAATATTGTACAGGAATCAGATTACATTTCCAGTAATGAAGTGATGTAACACAAAGTAGTTTAAGTTCCTCTAGTCACTGGTAATATAGTGGCTGACTTCTTGTTACTCATATGCCTGTATAGGTACAACATTTATTGTGAATACTGCATTTAAAACATTTTAACTAATTTGGGATTCATTCAGCTACAGCTCTGTATTCTTTGTTATTTTATATAGAATTTTTCATTTTAATATTCAGGTTCAGCCAGGTGTGAGGCAGGAGTTTCTCTTTGCCAGATTTCCCCACTTTTCAGGTTTTAGGGTGTCTGTTATAGCACAAGTAGTAAGTGTTAATCTATGTGGCATATCTCTTTCTGTTCATTGTTATTACAAGAAAACAGAGTAATGAACTAAAACAACTTGAGATCTTGCAGAATATTGGGTCGTACGCGTACACAATCATGATAGGCCACTATAGTGTACATAAGGGGACAGATTTGTGCTCCCATTATTGAGGGATTCCCATTAAAGCTTGAACTTTTGTGCCAACCCACATTTCAGCTCACTAGCTGCATTTTCCAAGTCTTGAGGGATTCCTTGTTTTTGCAGACCTTGATGGAACACAACTCTTTGAAGAACTGAAATGAAGTGACCCATTCCACAAAATTATATCCAATTTCTTTGCCACTGAGAATATATGAAGCACTTATTTTTTGTAGGAAACCTTATTCTATCTCAGTCTGTTCTGACTGTCTGATGAAACAGCACTGGCTGTTAAGATCAATTCCACAAAAAGCTTAAATGACAAATATAAAGTTGCCTTGGATGATTTAGTTGAATTCATGTTTATGCTTACTGACCTCTTCTTGCCCTTGCTGTGATTGAACATGTCATAGGACAGTGGTAGTCCTGCACTTACCTGGATTTATAGTATCATGTTTACAGCACTTTTATGTGAGATGCCTGCAGTGGTGCAGTGCTTTTACTGCAGAAAGCTGCCTGAGCCAGGGGACCTCTGATTAATGCTCTGTTTGCTAAAACTCAGCCGAGTGGGGCCTGGCCATTACTCCCAACATTTTTACCATTACCTCCTAGCATGCTCTTGGGCCTAAACTCTGCTTTCCATATTTCTGCATATTAAGGGAGTAGTTCACTTTTATAACATTCCCCAAATATTTTTATGAAAGCATTTTATGCTTACATGACTTTAACAAATATTGACTTCATGCAGCATGCACAGCTGTTTCAGAACTTGAAGTCTTGAAATTTAGTACCATATCACTATAAGGACAATCATATCAGGTTAATGCCATTGTAGTTCATCCAATGTTATAGTAAAATTTGCTTCTTATATAATTAAGCTTTTACTGATTTAAACTGGGTGTGTTAAAATAGGGCATGGCAGTGTTTATATATACTACCCTGTATCATGCATTTGGTCTTGTTTTATGTATGGGCATGGTGGAATAAGTCCAATTTAATTTCTATTTTTTCCATCCTTCAGAAGAATGCAATCCAGCAGAGAGAATGAAGAAGACTCTAGAGATATACTCACAGCAGTTCACACCTTTCTGGGAAGGGGTAATTGGCAGTGAGCATGCCTGCAGGTGAGGTCACAGATATGGAAAACCCACTAGCATGCACGCCTTCTTACCATGACATATCACCCATTTCATGACATGCTTTAATGTGTTAAACTATATTTTTGACCTTTCACAGCCCTGCCCAACTGGAATATCTACTAGCAAACTGTAGTTCTTTCATCTTTTATGGCACTGAGCACTTTCTTGCCGACATTTCGCCTGCCAGGCTTGCCACCCTCAACCTGTCCGGTACATCTCTATATACAAGATCCCTCTCATTTTTTAAATCTTCATTTACAAACTTTATTTTTTGTATTGGGGTTTTATTAACCTAAAGTTTATTTTCAGAAATCAATTTGCTGACCAGCTTAAGTGTGTGTTTTAATAGTGTGTAAATCAAAGCTGTAGTGTGATTTACTGTATGGAATGAAAAATATATTTTTGAGGTGTGTCAAGAGATCGGGCATAGTGGCTAAGCCCAGTTTTCTAATGGCTCACATGGAAAGCATGAGAAGGCATAGTTGGACCTTCTTAAAAAGGGAATACACTTTAAAAAAAAGAATGCATCACAATAGCAAATAGGAAAATGTGGATGATATAGCCTTTCCAGACCTTTGTTAGTATGAAATGGAATTAATTTAAGGTTATTAACTACACTGAACAAAAATATAAACGCAAAATGTTTTTGGTTCCCATTTTTCCTAAGCTGACCTCAAAGGTCTAAGACTTTCTATGTACACAAAAGGCCTTTTTCTCTCAAATAGTATGTTGGAATGTGTATCATAAAACACTGCTATCATATTTCTGTGTAAAATTAACCCTGTGTAAATACAGGGTGCTGATTGTTTAATATTCATTCATATTTTTATGAGAGGAATTTATAACAACACACAGCTTAATCACAGTTATTAATTACAGTTATTGTCCTGGCATTTACTATATAACTTGTCTTTCTTCAGAATGCCAGATGGCTATTCTTTTTGACCAGGTTCAGAAAAGCATGCTTCATCAGTCTAAAAAGGATGTCCAAAATAGGTGAGAATACACATATTGCGCTATCTATGCAATAGTTTAAAACTTAAAAGCTCTCGTCAATAATCTATACATATGTGTTCAGTTTGAATTTGGTGTGATTTTTATAATAGAACTAACCAGCAGGCTTCATCTCTCCTGTCTCTTTGTTCTTTTTCCCCATGCCTGTGTAGCAAGGCTCACTCAGCTCTGGAGGGACCTTTACAGTGTGTGTATCTACTCACTCTCTGTGGAGTCCATTGTGTAATACTCAACCAGTGGTCCAACAGTACCTGTACAAATGTTAAAAATATGGAATCCATCATGGAGTGTAGGTCTTTCACATGCTGTGCCAAGTCTCTGTTTTAAAACTTTTTTTTTACGCCATTGCTAACTTTAACTGACTAAGTGGGTCAAACACATGTGGTCAAACACAGAGGTGGCAGTTCATAGCACAAACAGAGAGGACACAAACAGCTGACACATTTTTTCTAACCCAGTCTTTGTGTGCTTATTAGTTAGCTATGTGAACTGAATGTGGGTATTGTCTGACTGTAAGCTTTTCAGATAACAATAAATGTTTGGCCCACCTCCAGTTCTCTTATAGCCCAAATTTGGTCTTGAATTACAACGCTTTGGGTGAGTCTGGCTTTCTCACTTTAGCTACATATCCACCTTATATGTGTCAGGTGTGCTGTTGACCAAATATTTGCCCTTTCAATATTTGTCCCATGTCTGGCACACAGCATGTGTCAAGCCTTGTTCATGACATCTGGCCCTCACATTTGCCACACAACTGACAAGAGAGACAGATTTAGGCAAATTGTATGTGGGTTTGGTTTAAAAATATAGGGCATCATTTTAATATTTTAGTTATTTTAGTTTTACTATTTGCGGCACTGTAAAAACTGTTCATGGCATAGATGAATGAGTAACACAATTATTATTAATGACTAGAAATCATATTTTTTTCATTATAGGAAAATTTCAACAGATAATTTTTACCATGTTACTCCCTTCATTTTAATTTTAATTTGACATACCTACACACACTTAAAAGCGCTGACTGTTGTTCATACCCAGCTCTGCCTCTGCAAACAGAAAACAAATAGTGGCTTGGAGTGATAAACTACACAAAACCGAGCTTCTAATAGAGCACCGAAGGTTCAAACATCAAATTGTTCTCCAGAATTATATACAGCACCTTTAACTATATAGAATATATGTTTAAGTATGTTAACTACTTAAACTACTTAAAAGATGCATACATTTGTAGTATTTTATTGAGGATTTATTTGTCTATATATCACTGTAGATCTCCTAAAAACAGGATTGACATCTGGCCAGACTGTGCATACTATGCGAAGGTGTGCACAGATACCTGAAAGGGCTGGGAACGCTTTGAGCCAGAGAGGTTAGTGTGTTGAGGGAATTTGCCCCTTTATTATTTATTTATTTATTTATTTTTGCTTTTGTTTGTGCTTGTGTGTTTTTATTCAGTTTAGGGCTATGTCTCATTAGTTGACATGTAATACTAGGGTTTGGGTTTATTTATGACAGCTTATATATCTTTTCTTTCTCCTAGAGGCTGTAGATGCAGTACAAAGCTGGGGCTCACCCTCTCGTTTCAACTTCACCATCTATGGACTACCTAATTTAGTTGTTTCCTGAACCTCTGGGGATGTTCTGGACTCAACTTAGGGGACATAGACCACTGCAAAGAATAATAAAAATAGTGTAATAATGCTTCTGCCCCTGGCTGAAAATACAAACACAAACCAACAGCTAATAGTACCCAATAAGAGCTGCTGTTATTTTCCCATAGCTGATACTGTATTCAGCTTTTTTCTCTATCTTAATATGATCTACTTTGTTTATTGCCCTCAATAAAAAATAATCTTTTGGTAGACTTCAGCCACAGTGCTTCGGAGCATTTTGGAAATGATGAGAAATTTCTTTTAGGTCAAGTCAGTCCTGCCTGAAAGGTTTCTAGGTGAGTGGTGGAACTTGTGGTGCATTTAGCAAGTAATTTAAGAATAATTTAAAGCCATGGTCATATTTCAGTGCTGAACTCCATTTAGTTTGAGCTCCGTTCTGTTAGAACAATAGAATTACAAATATGTTTGTTTAAGCTTATAGAAGAATATATAGCATTAGACTTAGCATACACCCATATTTGTCTGTTTAATCTCTGCATGTGGTTTACCAGTTCTCTACCTCTTTGTAGCTGGTATGTCTATGGAGAGAGATAAGTCTCAAATTACTTGGCAAATGTGTAAATCATATTCTAACAAGTAGACACAAACCACATATGTGTTTCACTATTCACACATAAATATATCTGTCTTTAATTTTCATAGATATATCCTCATTTTTATGTGAAAAATGATGCATTTGTTTAAGAGTTTAATGCATATTTTTGTAAAGTCTTGGTCTCAAATTTAAAATTTGATTTACACACTTGTCAAGTATTTTGATACTAATCTCTCTCCATTATATGCTGTGCCAATCAGAAGATCATTGTATCAGACAACATTAATATCCATTAAAATGATTTTTTCCACACCAGCTAGATTCCATTTAAAGAAAAAAAAGAAGAAAAGAAATGAAGCACAATTATTCATTAAATTTAAGAAACATTGAACATTAGATTATAAATGACTTTTATATAAAAAAAAAGTAAAATTGCTTGCAGAATGACTAAACTGGCTTGAGATATTACTTATGTGTATATACACCATCGTTTGCACTGGCTCTGCTATTGGTCCAAAGCGAAAGACTGCCTGTCATGCCAAAATAGCAGACTTGTGATTGGTCCGTCATCATCATCATCATCATCTGCTTTGCCATGTAATCCATTTCAGGGTCACAGTGTGGAATGCTAACCATAAATTGCATTGTCTGTAGTTGATTTCACTTGAATTGTCAAAGTTCTGTTGTTGGTGTCACTGAAATTCTTTAAAAAAAAAGGATATACAATTGTTCTCTCCTAATATTCTCAGAAATGTAAATGCCTTTCCTGCAGCTAGAATACAGAAAAGTTATTGTGATAGTGAGCAAGACATTGATAGTGTAGATGCATTTTATGTGCTTCTGTAAGAAATAAATAGAATTGAGAAAATGTTATTCATAACTGAAAGGTAGATTAGAGAGTACATTAGAAAGTCTGATATTTTAATTATGCATCCTTTTCTTTATATTGTTTTTTTTTTTTTTGTAAAATTAATCTTTTAAAAAATGATTGGTCTTAAAGCATATGTGTATTAATTGTTAAATACACATTACTGTGATTATTTAGAAATAAAATGAAGCAAATATGTTGAATCCAGTTTTTTATGTATAGTGGATCTGCTTTATTTGATAACATATCTAATAAAAGTTTATTTTGCATTTTAAACCTTTGATAATATGTAAAATTATATATTTGTCATTTGAAAAAACTGAAGTGACCAGACATGCTGTTGGTGAAGTGCCATGTCATGTGTGAATGCGTGTTAGACAGATGAATGCTGGTGACTGTTATTACAGGCCTTTCTCTGCTTGTGCTTGACTCTTATCTTTTATCTGTGTGTCTCTTATGTGTAACACCATATGATTGCAAGGAGGTAGGCAAAAGAGTCAGGACTCTTATCACTGAAGAATGCAAAGATCAAGAGGCATCTTTTACAAAAGAAGAAAAAATAACTGAAATCTGAGAGTGCAAACCTGATTTTAGAGTCATGAATACATCCAATACACACATAGCACTTCATCAGGTAAAGAATGCTGTGTTCTGAACAATTCTGTTTATCTGCAGTGCACAAGTGTTTGGTTGATCAAAGCCTGACATGCATTTTAATTTTGAAAGACAGCAAACGGTTATAGGCCTTAGAAAAGACATGAAACAAACTGCTCCACAGCAATCAATGATTCATTCAATTAACAGAGGCTGGTTAGACTTGATTATTAATGCTTATTTAGAGGGATGTTTTTATCAGAATATGCAGTGCAATAAGAATATTACCTATAATCCTCTAATCCTCTATTTCACAGTAAATTCGACTCAACTTTTTAATCGAAAAGGCTCTTAATTGGGACACATTTCTATCCACCAAATCCTTTGGCTTGGTGGGGCGAACAATGTTTTCTCTTTAAGAGGGCATCGACCCCTGGCTTTTTAAGACGGTGTGGAATTCATTAATATCTAAAAGAAGAGCTTTAGGCTAAGCTGTGCCAGGTTGAAGTATGGAAGTGTTTGATATGTTTTTAAAAGGACTCCCAGAAAGAGCAGGAATGAAGAGAGCAGGAGTCAAAAAAAGATCCAACACATCAGAGAAAGTAAACAGCAGAATGGTGTTTTCAAGTTCACACAACCAGAAAAGGTAGAGCATTTCTTCTATTTTTTAATGCAATTAAAAAACTGATTTGTAGTTGATAAATGTACATTGATGAACTTATGTTGATGCTTACACAGGCAATTAGTATATTATATACTGAAGTTAATGAACACAAAGTGCTAAAACTTTAAGTCCCTGCATATTTAACCATTGAGTGGAATGTATCATTTCCCATGCTGATGTACATTTTCCTAATCAAAGTGATATCAAAGTCTATTCTAACATTGTCCAGCTTTCACATTGAGAATAATATTTGCTCTACATATTCCATACCCTACAAAAATCCCTCTCTTGTGCAGAAAAACTTCCACAGGCACCCCATAACCCCCCACCAACTATTCCATCACTGCTGTCTTCTGCTATGTCAACACTTCTTGGTGCCACCCTTGACTTTGCTCTCACATTTCATTCCCATGTTAGTTCCATCATAAAAACCGAATTCTTTCACCTTTGCAACATTGCTAAAATGTTTCCCAGTCCTCTGCTGAATGTCTCATCCAATGCATTCATCTCCAGCTGTTTTGACTATTGTCAGCTCCTCACTACATAAACACCAGATGGTCCAGAACGCTGCTGCTCATCTCCTCACTCACACTTGGTTGACCACCACATCACCCCAGTTCTCCAAAACCTCCACTGGCTTCCAGTAAAATATCGTATTCAGTTCAAAATACTTCTTCTCACCTACAAAGCTCTCAGAAATCGTGTCTTACTTATCTAACCTTCTTCAAACCTACACACCTAAGCGCACTCTCAGATCTTCTTCAGCTGGTTTATTCACCATTCCCCCTTCCTACCTGCATAGTCTTGGAGACAGAGCCTTCTCCAGACTTGCCCCATGCCTTTGGAACTCCCTAAATCTAAATCTCTATCGCTATTCAAATCCAGTCTTAAAACACACCTGTTTGCTGCTGCAGTTAACCTCTCTGTTTCTTGAAGTCTCATGTTCTTGTTCTTTTTTTTTTTTTTTTTTGTAGTTGTGTTATTTGTTCCTTTTTTGTTTTGTTTGATTGTCAGATGTGATTGTCTTTATATATTTATCTCATTGTAAACAGCGACTTTAGGTTATTGAACAGCACTTTAAAAAATGCCATATATTATTATTATTATTATTATTATTATTATTAACACAATCCAGCTTTCATGCACACAGCAAAACCATCTACTCCTCAATGTCCTCACCTCCCCTGAATCTGAAGCTTATTATTTTGTGTGTGTATGCATAAATTCAACTATAACATTTTACAGAATTGTGTTTCCAATGTACGAGAATTTGGAGGAAAACTGTTTTTTTCCCCTCATAGCCCAGACCCATAATTATTTTTTTAAATAACTGTACAGTACGAAATTGTTTAAACTAATAATATGTAATTCACAGTGTCAGAAACTATCTGGCCTGTGACATAGAATGTTATTCCCTCATGTTAATTTATATCACATGACAGACTTACATATGGTGTTCTGACATGTACGGAATCTTGTAATTTTCTGGTCACTGCTGGAAATGTTTGTGAGGAGCTCCAGAGAACAGATATGTCATTGCCTGAGAACAAACTACAAATTAAAGTGTTCGTTCATAAACTAGTGATCAGAAAAAATAGATTTTACTTTTGGCTTACCACATATACAATATAGATGAGATATTCATGCATCTGAAGGGTAGATGATTAAATGATAATCTAATGTGAAAAAAAAATAGCAACAGTCGATGAGATACAATGTTCATCACAATCCCACATGTATCTCATCATTAAAGCTGACATGTGTGATAGAAAATGTATGGAATTTAAAGATTTTGTTCACATAGAGTGGTATGAAAATATTTGGGCACCCCTGATAATTATCATGATTTTCCTTTATAAATCATTAGTTGTTCAGATCAGCAATTTCAGTTAAATATATCATATAGTAGACAAACACTGATATTTGAGAAGTGAAATTAAGTTTATAGGATTTTCAGAAAGTGTGCAATAATTAATTAAACAAAATTAGGCAGGTGCATACATTTTGGCACCTCTGTTGTTTTATTGATTTGAAAACCTTTAGCACTAATTACTGGAACACAAAATTTTTTTTGGAAGCTCATTGACTCTTGACCTACAGGTGAATCCAATTACGAGAAAGGGTTAAGATGGCCAATTGCAAGTTTTCTCCTCTTTGCATCTTCTCTGAAGAGTGGCAACATTGGAACCTCAAAACAACTCTCAAATGACCTGAAAACAAAGATTGTTCAACATCATGGTTTAGGGGAAGGATGCAAAAAGTTTTCTCATAGATTTCAGCTGTCACTTTCCACTGTAAGGAACATAGTGAGGAAATGGAAGACCACAGGCACAGTTCTAGTTAAGGCCCGAAGTGGCAGGCCAAGAAAAATCTCAGATAAGCAGAGGCGAAGGATGGTGAGAACAGTCATAGTCAACCCACAGACCAGCTCCAAAGACCTACAACTTCATCTTGCTGCAGATGGTGTCACTGTGCATCATTCAACTATTCAGTGCACTTTGCACAAGGAGAGGGTGTATGGGAGAGTAATGCAGAAGAAGCCTTTTCTGCACACGCACACACCACAAACAGTCGCTTGAGGTATGCTAAAACACATTTGGACAAGCCAGCTTCATTTTGGAATAAGGTGCTGTGGACTGATGAAAATAAAATTGAGTTATTTGGACATAACGTGGTGGAAAAAGAACACAGCATTCCAAGACGAACACTTGCTACCCATAGTAAAATTTGGTGGCGGTTCCATCATGCTGTGGGGATGTGTGGCCAGTGCAGGTACTGAGAATCTTGTTAAAGTTGAGGGCTGCATGGATTCCAGTCAATATTTGCAGATTCTTGAGAACAATGTTCAAGAATCAGTGACAAAATTGAAGTTGCACCAGGGCTGGATACTTCAATAAGACAACGACCCTAAACACTGCTCAAAATCTACTAAGGCATTCATGCAGAGGAACAAGTACAACGTTCTGGAATGCCATCTCAGTCCCCAGGCCTGAATATTATTGAAAATCTGTGGCGTGATTTAAAGCGGGCTGTCCATGCCCGGGACCAACAAACCTGACTGAACTGGAGATGTTTTGTAAAGAAGAATGGTCCAAAATACCTTCAACCAGAATCCAGACTCTCATTGGAAGCTATAGGAAGCGTTTAGAGACTGTTATTTCTGCAAAAGGGGGATATACTAAATTTTAATGTAATTTTTCTGTTGGGGTGCCCAAATTTATTTGCCTGGCTAGTTTTGTTTAAATAATAATTGCACACTTTCTGTAAATTCTATAAATGTCATTTCACTTCTCAAATATCACTGTGTTCATCTGCTGTATATTTAACTGAAATTGCTGATCCAAACAACCAATGATTTATAAAGGAAACTCCTAAAAATTATCAGGGGTGGTGCCCAAACTTTTTCATACCTCTGTTTATGTTTATATGTGCTTTGCTACTAACTGCTTCCAGAAACTGCTAGTGAGTAGTGAGAAAGTGTAAATGGGTATTGTTCTAATTCCCAGTCTTGCTTTCTTTCTACCTTTAATTAAGTGTTCACTTTCTATTTATATATATATATGAGTCTTCACAAGCACCCAAATGCAATAGAATGCATAGAATTAGCATGGATGGAGGTGATGTGTCCCCACCAATATCCAACGATTATTGAATTGTCCTCGCCAATAACTTGATCCCCTCCAAAAAAAAAAAAAAACACCTGTCAAAGTCTCATTAAACTAGAGGTGCAGAAAGGGTTAAATCATGTTCTGTACTCGAGTCCTACCTCCCAGTAACACATATGACCAGTGTGATTGGCTGTGTCTTTCCCTGCTCTCACATGAGATTATGTTTGGTTGTTAGCAGCGCCAAAACAGGAAGGAAAATTTTCCAGTCATATGAGAGACTTACTGTGCAAGACTTGGGTGCAAAATTGAGTGAAGATGGCAGCAAAAAAGAAGAAGGTTGACATAAGTAGGTATTTTTCAAATAAAATTTTAAGTCACTTAAGGTCAAGGTCGCTAATGGAATGAGTCCATCATAATAACATTAATGGCAATTCTAGGCTTTGGCGCACAGCAGGCTAAAATCATCTGTAGCTATGAACAACATGGTTAGGAAACTTCTTTGTCAGTCATTAGTTTACCATTAATTTAACATTATATAATTCATGAATTAAATTATAAATTTTTATTCTGAATAATTTAAAAGCACACAGGATAGCATATGTGATATATATTTGGGGGTAGATTCATAGGTCCCCACCAATGTCAAGAGCAAATCTATGCCCTGGCCCCAGTGTGTCCTTGACAGTACCCCCACTTCACAGTTAACATCACGGCAGGAAACGTTCACCCATCAAACATTGCAACCTTTTTATGACCTTGCAGGTTGCAGTCATAGCAGACTTTTGTAGCAGCAGGCCTGAAGAAGATGGAAAGCAGTATCACAGTGTAATCTATGCCAAATAAATCATTACACACCATCAGATCACTTCCACAGCTTTATTCCACAACCTATTCTGAGTTAATTCACAAATTAAAGCGTAAATCAATGCCATGGCTCCACGTGGGAGGAAAACATGAATTAAGGGCCATCTGTTAAATGAGTCTGTACAATGAAGTGTTATGTTAGGCTACACATTCTCACCCAAGAATAAAATGACTGCTGTTACTCTAAACTATGAGCAAATTTAATCTGCTTCAAAGACATGTTAATCATGGCTTTAATTATATAGAGAACATAGGCTGAATTTGTGGGGCTTTATCAAAAAGCATATAGTTGCATACTTGAGAGACTGAATGTATGTTTCATAAAATTAATTAATGCATATTGATGATGCAAATATACTGAGTATTTCTTAACTTTTTTTATATGCTCTTTTTTTCTTGTAATTTTGGGCTCTAATCTCCCTAATCTTGTTGTTGCTGATCCCTGGGTAAACACATATTGATTTCTGGCTTTGTCTGTGATGAAGAGGTTGTTTGCTCAAATCTTCTAAACTCTTCAGATCTCTTGGGCTGACCCTCAGAAATGTTCTGTGTTGCTTTAGAAGAGCTGGTGCTCTAGACCCTGCAGCAGGCTTTCCATCAGCTGACTGAAGACACTTTACTGGCAGATGTTACACCTCTGCACCAACAATCCCACTATTATGCCTACAAGTGGTAGGATTTTGTGTAAAACCCTTGTTCTTTGAAGTGGTAAAGACAAGTGTTGATCAAGTTTGGACAGCTTTGAGAAGTTTCACTTGGCCAGGTCAGGGAGGCTCTAGCACTGAGAGATGGTCATTATAATGTATTTTAGATTTCTACAGCAAATCCTGCACTGTGTTTTCCACTACAATTCAATTAGTGGGTCAAGCAGAGATAAACTGATCATAAACCAGCATAATCAGAGGTCCAGGAAACACTGATTTACCAGCTTCTGTTCGCCCATTTCCCTGTGAAGGACTGGCGCCCCCTCCAGGGTGTATTCCCGCCTTGCACCCAATGATTCCAGGTAGGTTCTGGACCCACCGCGACCCTGAATAGGATAAGCGGTTAAAGATAATGAATGAATGAATGAATGTTCGCCCATTTGCATAGTGATATGACAACTGTAGTTTCATTGTAAGAAAATCATGTGAACTGTTTTGGGCAATTTTCCACATATTGTGAATGTATAGTACCAGTCAAAAGTTTGGATTTCAATTGTTTTTCTTTTTAATTGTATTATTTTCTACATTGTAAATGAATATGGAAGAACACATATGGAATAATGTAGTAAACAAAAAAGTGTTAAACAAACCATTCATTCATTATCTGTAACCGCTTATCCAATTCAGGGTCACGGTGGGTCCAGAGCCTACCTGGAATCATTAGACGCAAGGCAGGAATACACCCTGGAGGGGGTGCCAGTCCTTCACAGAGCAATACAGACACACACATTCACATACGGACACTTTTGAGTCGCCAATCCACCTACCAACGTGTGTTTTTGGACTGTGGGAGGAAACCGGAGCACCCAGAGGAAACCCACGCGGACACGGGGAGAACACACCAACTCCTCACAGACAGTCACCTGGAGTGGGAATCGAACCCACAACCTCCAGGCCCCTGGAGCTGTGTGACTGCGACACTACCTGCTGCACCACCGTGCCGCCCACTTAAACATGAATGGTTTTCAGTGATGGTTTTAATTTGTAGAACCATATTTCCAAATTGGTGGTCAAAATGACTTATTGCTCATATAGATAAGTCAAATACATCAACAACTACATTTGCAACAACTTTCCAAATCAATAGCATTTTTCTACAGTGTTCCCTTAAGCTAACACTGTTAGCTTGACACAACTATCCTGCAATTGTATGCATATGAACCTTGTTATTTGTAATTCATTTTACAGAATGATATTGTCAATACTTACAGAATAATATATAGATACCTTCAGTATTCTGATTTTCTTGTATGTTTGCATTAGCAACCCAGTGATTTGTTAGCTAATAACTGTAAATTAGAAATAAGCTCATAACAGTTTTACCACAAGCTCTCTATACAGAACATAAAAGTACAGAAATAACCCAAAAGTGGTGAGGGGGGCTCTAAAAGCTATTGGGCCCTAAACAACTGCTTATAAAGAATGTTTATGTGCAGTGAGTTTACAGACTAGCTACGTAAACAGCCAAATACTGGTTTAATCTTACTTAGGGGGTTAATTTTCATTAGGCATTGTTGCTTCCATGTAGTCTTATAACCTCACAGGACAGCTCAGAAATACCAACAGAATATATATATATATATATATATATATATACACACACACACACACACACACATTTGACAGTCTGCTTGCTTAGCAACAGCATGCAGTATAATTTGAACTCTAGTCCTCAAATTGTTATTAAGTGAACTTGGAGTGTTGTTCCACTGCCACTTTCACCCATTGAGAATGTTTGGAGATAAAATATGAATGTTGCAGTTGGTGGAAATTAGTTGTTGTATGTTCACACACTGTGGTAGAGACACGTTAGTATTCTAGTGAAGCCAGGGGGATTTTGAATATGTAACCAGTACAAAAAGGCTACAAGAGCTCCCAACACACTCCTGTTCACAAATTTTAATTGAAAATTTCTAGGTAATAAATAATTTGTGTGTTTCATCTCAGCCTGAGCTCTGAAGTAGAATTGAATCTGAAGAGCCACCCCTTGACTTTTTATTGATTCTTGTTGGAAGTTTGCACTTCTGAAGTAAACAGACTTGGGTAGAAAAGCAAATGATGTGACTTGATATATTCTGATCTCAAGAAAACGAGGAGATATTAAAGAATTAAATGTAGTCTGAGGGAAAAGAGAAAAGCTGTTCAGTGTTTAAATATTTATTGCCTGTAAGCTTTTTCCAGTCCGAGACAAAAGTGTGACATGTATATATTTGTAGTATTTTATGTCTCCAACTCAAACAGTAATGCAAAACCCTGGTACGTTTGTGTGATAGTAATGTAATTTGTGCAAAGCTGTTAAACTTTTCTTTAAAAATCTTTAAAAACTCAAAGATTTTATTATCACAATTTTTTCTGAGTATATGAGAGATATACTGTGTTGGCTCTCTGCTCTATTGTGGCTTTGGAAAATATGATATTTTGGTTATGGTTCTCTCTCTCTCTCTCTCTCTCTCTCTCTCTCTACCCCTATTCTCACTCACCACTCTCTTCTCTAAATCCTTTTTGTCCATTCAGACAAACATAAATGAATTGGCTTTGCCATCATTAATTAGATTGCTCTTAATGGTCTATCACAGTCCATTTGCTCTGAGCCTCTGCTGCTCCCATAGCTGCCGGGCTGGCGGCGCTTTCTCAGGTCTTTATTGATTACAGATAAACACAGCCCTTTTGCTTTGCATGCACACTATTCACCAAGTTCACCCACCCATTACAATATATTTATTTTGTTGCTGTTGATAACAGCAAGTGAAAATAATTGTATTGTCTCAAGCTGGTCATTTTTTCTTTCTCCAGCTCAGGCACCATGACATGGGACATAACACTGCTCATGTTGTTCAGTCTGCATACTAAAAAGCCTACAATTCAGTGGATGGATATTTTCAATTCACTTACCTTTAATGGTCAACTTGTTCCAAATCTGAACATAGGTCTGAAACGCATCATTTAAACATGCAGTAAAGTGTTTTTCAATTGTAGTTACATTGTTCTGCACTTCTTCATGTTGCATATTATGAATGAATAGATAAGTTGGTGGGCTGGAGAACAGAGGAAATATAAAATCTGGGCAGCCTGGACAGCAGGTTTACTGATTTGATTGCACTGTATTATAGTACATTCACTACACTCAGTGATACTGTTATTACTGTTTATTAACAAGAAAAAAGGAGTTGCAAATTTATTTACACTTGATACGTTTGGAAGCACTCGTCATGTTAATTATTTTTAATACTAAAAATGTAAATAAAAATGAATTTAAATTCATATAGCTACATATAAATCTTATATGTAATATACTGTAATGAACTATTCACAGTACTTTTTCAAGTTAGCTTCCTCAAGATTTGATAACCACGTCTAGAATAGAAGGATTTAATATTCACTTATTGTAACGTATTGCAACTTTTTTTCTTGATGCTATGATTTTTTTCTCAGTTATTTTAGAATTATCATCTTCAATTTAATTCATTATTACAGACAAATATATAAACTTTCTTATTTTTTACTAAATGAGCTCTGTCGAGATACAAGGACTAGCTTATTATATTTATGTTTTAGTTTTATGTTTTTTTAATTTTTTGTGTCGTTCCTAGTAAAAACATTTTATCCAACGGTTTACATCTTAGTTTGTGAGGAAGATTATAGTTTGTAAATTGTGATCATAGTTCTGCAGTCATACAGACGTCAGATCTTTGGTTGAGGTCTTTAATGTAATAGAATTAAATAAATAAGAGAAAACAGTCCTCTAAATCCATAGGGAGCAGAGCAAGTAGCATTCAGCATGTAGCACAGCTCTGATTAAGGCATGAGATAGAGAAGATGGGCAATGTGTGTTGGTTGGCAAAGTGTTTTGCTGTGTAGCATACAGTTCCACAGACTTTACTATTCCAAATAAGACTTCTACAAATCCTATAGTAATATTTTGTGCAGAATGGAGTGTGAACCAGTGTGCTGTAGTGCATTCAATTATAGACCAAGAGAAAGCTGATGTGCTGATAGGTTTTTTGGTTCCTCTGTACATGCTCGCCGAGGCTTTGTGAAGTAGGAGAGAGAATAGGAATGTTTTCTATCCAAGAAGCAAATGATAATCCCTTGTGTTTTTTAACAAGTGCCTTACATAGGTACACACAAAGAGTAAAGTCATTTACATTTAGTTTTCATCACCCTGAGTTCAAACTGTTTTTTATTACTGCTACTTCTAAAGAATTGTTTAAGGAATTTACTGAAGGTATGCATTGCATAAAACTGAGTTTGCCATTAATATGCTGTCATTGTGTGTCTAGGTAAATAAAAGGTTCAGCACCCTCAATTCAACCAAATCTTACCTCTGGAAAAAATATGAAACCATCAGATGAAGATTTCCTTTAGCTGTGCAGCCAACTGGAGAAAGTGAGAAAGAAGCAGCAGAAAAAAATCTATATTAAATATTACGTTGATATAGTCATCATCATTATTTTTTCCTCTTATCCATTTCAGGGTCGCTGTGGTAACAGGGAAAGCAAAAAAGCCCAGACGTCTCTGTCCCCAACAACTTCCACCAGCTCTTCCTGTGGGATCCCCAGGTGTTCCCAGGCCAGCTGGGAGATATGATCCCTCCAGCGTGTCCTGGGTCTGCCCTGGTGTCAGGAGCGAGGGGCGGATTGAGGGAGGCGGACGCACTCGCTAAAACACAGCTTTTTAATAAAGGAAAACAACAAAACAGAGACCTTAACAAAACGAAAACAAACAGGGAGCTTACCAGGCTAAACTAAACAAGGGGAGCTAAACAGGGCAAACGGGACTGACAGACTAAAGACAAAACGAAGGAACGAGAGAGGAAAAGAAACTACGACACGAAACAACGACTAGGGAAACAGACACGGAGAAACTGTGGAGACGGACAGACTCGAAAACACGACCGACTAGACATGAGAAAAGAGAAATGAGAAATGTACGACCAACAGGACGTGACACAAGAGGGCTTAAATACAGACACAAACGAGACACACCTGGACAGATAACAAGGAGGACGGGTTAACACATGACACGGACGAGGAGGCGGAACAAAGGCGGAGACTTGAACATAAACAAAACAGAGCCATGTGCAAATAAAGCACATGGCCGGGACAACAGACTGACAGGACGAAGGCGTGACAGATGCCCCCCCCAAGAACGCGCAACTCCCGGGCGCGTACTCCTAAACCCCCCAGGAGCTGGCGCAGGAGAGGGCACGAAAAACATGACAGGACAACAAACCAACAGGTGACAGGACTCAGGACAGGACGGGAACCGACACAGGAGCTGGGGACACGACAGGACCGAATATACGAGACGGGACATGGGACATGACAGGAGACTGACAAAGGGGAGCCACAAGAGACGAGAACGGACTGGACAGGACAGGAGTGGACACATGGGAATTGACGGGAGACTGGATTGGAGACAAGACAGGGGACTGAACGTGGGACGGATACGGAGACTGGACACGTTTGGGGACAGAAGACTGGACACGTTTGGGGACAGAAGACTGGACATGGACAGGTGACAGGACAGGGGACTGGAATGGAGACGGGACTGATGACAGGACTGAGTGCTGAGACTGAACGGGAGCAGAGACTGGTGACAAGACACTGGACAGGATAGGAACATTAGACTGGACAGAAGACAGGACAGGTGACATGACACTAGACTGATACGGAGACTGGACATGACCAACTGGGGACTGGACATGAGACAGGACAGAGGGTTGGAACGGGGACTGAACAGGAGACGGGACTTGAGACTGAACAGAGGGTTGAAAGGGAGGCTGGACAGGACTAACAGGGGACTGGACATGTGACGAGACTGAGGGTTGAAACGAGGACTGAACAGGACTAACAGGGGACTTGACAGGAGACGGGACTTGAGACAGGACCGATGGTTGAAACGGTGACTGGAGAGGAGACGAGACTTGAGACTGGACAGGGGGTTGAAACAAGGACTGGACAGGAGACGGGACATAGGGTTGAAATGGGGCCTGGACAGGACTAACAGGAAACTGGACTGGACTAGGTAGGGGAACAGGTACAAGAACATTTACAGGGACTGACACCAACACAGTGACCGGGACCGGGACAGACACAAAGGCAGACACGGGTACAGGGACAAGGACAGAGACGGGAACCAGGACAGGGACAGACAAGGGAACCAAAATAACAGGGGGGTGCCCAGGACTGGCTAATGTCTGTGGGGTAGTCTGAGGAACCAGCCTGGGCACAGTTCTGGGGATCGGCCCTGAAGTCCTTCGGGCCGACCTACGGACATGGACAGGGGAGGCCGTAGCCACAGTCACGGGGACAGGGGAGGCCGTAGCCACAGTCACGGGGACAGGAGAGGCCGTAGCCACAGTCACGGGTACAGGAGAGGCCGTAGCCACAGTCACGGGGACAGGAGAGGCCGTAGCCACAGTCACGGGTACAGGAGAGGCCGTAGCCACAGTCACGGGGACAGGAGAGGCCGTAGCCACAGTCACGGGGACAGGAGCGGCGGGCGCCGCCGCAGTCACGGACACAGGAGCGGCGGGCGCCGCCGCAGTCACGGACACAGGAGCGGCGGGCGCCGCCGCAGTCACGGACACAGGAGCGGCGGGCGCCGCCGCAGTCTCGGACACAGGAGCGGCGGGCGCCGCCGCAGTCTCGGACACAGGAGCGGCGGGCGCCGCCGCAGTCTCGGACACAGGAGCGGCGGGCGCCGCCGCAGTCTCGGACACAGGAGCGGCGGGCGCCGCCGCAGTCTCGGACACAGGAGCGGCGGGCGCCGCCGCAGTCTCGGACACAGGAGCGGCGGGCGCCGCCGCAGTCTCGGACACAGGAGCGGCGGGCGCCGCCGCAGTCTCGGACACAGGAGCGGCGGGCGCCGCCGTAGTCTCGGACACAGGAGCGGCGGGCGCCGCCGTAGTCTCGGACACAGGAGCGGCGGGCGCCGCCGCCGTCTCGGACACAGGAGCGGCGGGCGCCGCCGCCGTCTCGGACACAGGAGCGGCGGGTGCCGCCATCACGGACACTGGAGCGGCGGGTGCCGCCATCACGGACACTGGAGCGGCGGGTGCCGCCATCACGGGGACTGGAGCGGCGGGTGCCGCCATCACGGAGACTGGTGCGGCGGGTGCCGCCATCACGGAGACTGGAGCGGCGGGTGCCGCCATCACGGAGACTGGAGCGGCGGGTGCCGCCATCACCGGGACAGGAAGCCCTGCGACGTCGTCCACGGAGGCAGGGGAACCTGCGACGTCGTCCACGGAGGCAGGGGGGCCTGCGACGACGTCCAAGGAGGCAGGGGGGCCTGCGACGACGTCCAAGGAGGCAGGGGGGCCTGCGACGACGTCCAAGGAGGCAGGGGGGCCTGCGACGACGTCCAAGGAGGCAGGGGGGCCTGCGACGACGTCCACGGAGACTGGAGAGGCGCGCATCGCGCTCACGAAGATAGGAGAGGCGCGCGCCGCGCTCTCGAGGACAGGCGCGGCAGGAGGTGCCGCGTTAACGAAGACAGGCGCGGCCGTTGGCGACGCGCTCCCGGAGACAGGCGCGGCCGTTGGCGACGCGCTCTCGGAGACAGGCGCGGCAGGAGGCGCCGCGTTCACGAAGACAGGAGCAGAGACTTCCACCGAGGCAGGGGCTCGTGCTGCTCGCCGAGCACGAGTTCGAGCTTTAGCGGGTTTAGGGGCACTGATGGGCGCACTCTCGAGGGACTTCCTTGACCGTAGTTCCCCCGGAAATGTGCCCATGTTATCCTCATCACCCATGTCCAGTGTTTCGAGGCTAACAGCCCCAACCCTCAACCCCCCCCCCAAAATTTCCCCGGACCTGAGGGGGTAATCCTCGGGAGCTGAACGGGAGAATCTTTCGGTAACAAGTTCAAAAAATGTCTCTACATCTATGTCTAGATATCTCTCCCTGATTACGGCTTCAGCCCACCGTAACGCCTCTCCTCTAAGGAGAGATTTTATGAACATAACTTGGACTAACGCTGGAGGAGGAGGACAAGTTAAGTACTCGAAATAGTTTCGACATTGGAATATAAAACCTTTCCAATTTGGACCTCCTTCATATTCCGCCGGAACTCCCATAAAAGACTGTAGAACGAGAGGTTGATCACCAACCCTTACAGCCAGTATATCCTCTGCCGTTCTTATGTTCTTTTCCGGGAGAGTGTTCGTGTTAGCTGCGTCCTTAGGGTCGTACATTCTGTCAGGAGCGAGGGGCGGATTGAGGGAGGCGGACGCACTCGCTAAAACACAGCTTTTTAATAAAGGAAAACAACAAAACAGAGACCTTAACAAAACGAAAACAAACAGGGAGCTAACCAGGCTAAACTAAACAAGGGGAGCTAAACAGGGCAAACGGGACTGACAGACTAAAGACAAAACGAAGGAACGAGAGAGGAAAAGAAACTACGACACGAAACAACGACTAGGGAAACAGACACGGAGAAACTGTGGAGACGGACAGACTCGAAAACACGACCGACTAGACATGAGAAAAGAGAAATGAGAAATGTACGACCAACAGGACGTGACACAAGAGGGCTTAAATACAGACACAAACGAGACACACCTGGACAGATAACAAGGAGGACGGGTTAACACATGACACGGACGAGGAGGCGGAACAAAGGCGGAGACTTGAACATAAACAAAACAGAGCCATGTGCAAATAAAGCACATGGCCGGGACAACAGACTGACAGGACGAAGGCGTGACACCTGGGGCCTCCTTCCAGGTGGTCGTGTCTCATATACCTCCAGTGGGAGGTGTCCAGGAGGCATCCTCATCAGATGTCCGAACTACCTCAAATGACTCCTCTCCACACAAAAGAGCAGCAACTCTACTCCAAGCTCCTCCATAATCACTGAGATCCTCACCTGATCACAGAGAGTATGCCCAGTAACCCGTCGGAGAAAGCTCATTTAGGCTGCTTGTATCTCGTTCTTTCGGTCATTAGTCAGAGCTCTAGTTCGACTATCGGACGGATTCTCCTTTCCAGCACCTTGGCATAGACTTTACCAGAGAGACTGAGAATCTTGCCGACCGGAAGGACCCGATGCCAGTGACACCAGCGTAAACAAAGACTGGGTAAGTGCGGTGGCTTACATGCTAAGTTAAGGCTAAACCCACACCGGCCAGCATTACCTAATGTTTTTCTCGCGAATGTTCGCTCGCTGCTGGGGAAGCTGGATGAGTTAAAAATCTGGACCCTCACACAGAGCTGGCTCAGGGACTGTAATTTAATGTTCTTCACGGAAACGTGGCTACTGGACGATGTGGCAGACAGCGTGTTCAGAGCTGACCGGTCAAGCGTGACTACGGGCAAGATCAGTGGTGGAGGAAACTGTATCCACATAAACAAACGTGGTGCACGGACTCTGTTGTTGTGGAAACCCACTGTTCTGCAGACCTGGAGTTCCTGATCATTAAATGTAGACCCTTCTATCTGCCCCGTGAGTTCAGCTGTATTGTTGCTGCCATAGTCTATGTGCCTCCTGATGCTAACGCTAACTCGGCTATGGAGTGCCTCTGTGCTTCTATTACCAAACTGCAAAATACACACCCGTTTTTTACCGAGTTTTTATTGTATCAGGAGATTTCATCCACTCTGATTTAATATCTGGACTACCAAAATTTTTTCAGAATGTGCACCACAAGGGGACAAAAAACTTTGGACAAAGTTTATACAAACGTGGCAGATGCATACAAAACAACACCCCTCCCCCATCTCTGACTTTCTGATCATCTTTCTTTGTTTCTGCTTCCCAAATACACTCCAGTCATGCAGAGGATTAAGCCTTCAACCAGGATTGTAAAGATCTGGATGGATGGGGCTGACTCCTTCCTTCAGCAACAGTTCCAGCACACTGACTGGAGTGAGTATGCTGCCCGAGCCACCACAGGCTCACACATCCATTTGGACACCTACACTAAGTCTGTCCTTAAACACATCAACAACTGTGTGGACAGAGTGACATCACAAAAGACAATAATAACATTCCATAATCAGAAGCCCTGGATGAACAGAAAGGTTCGCACTCTACTGAAAGCCAGAGATGCTGCCTTCAGATCAGGAGACCGGGAAGCATACAGCTTGGCCAGAGCTAACCTGAGGAGAGGAATAACGATAGCCAAGCACTGCTACAAACACTGGATTGAGGAGCACTTTACCTCCTCTGACCCTCAGCATGTGTGGCAGGGAATACACACCCTGACTGACTATAAACCAGCTAGCACTGTTCCACCTACCAAGAGTGCTTCACTCCCTGATGAGCTGAACAACTTCTATGCTCGATTTAACCAGGGCAACAGAATATCTTCAATAAATGATCTTCCACCAGATGACAACCCACTTGTACTTTCCACTTCGGACGTCAGTCGCATGCTGAGCAAAATGAATGCACAAAAGGCAACTGGCCCTGATGGTGTCCCTGGCCGTGTGCTAAGAGATTGTGCTGTGGAACTCGCAGGTGTCTTCACTCACATCTTTAATGTTTCGCTTGCCCAGGCAGCTGTACCATCCATCTTTAAATCTGCCACCATTGTGCGAGTGCCTAAGCACTCTATTGCTTCAGACTTAAATGACTTTCGACCTGTTGCACTCACCCCAATAATTTCCAAGTGCTTTGAAAGACGAGTTCTTTCTCAGCTGAAGTCCTGCCTGCCTGCTATGCTAGACCCACACCAGTTTGCTTATCGTAGCAATAGATCTACTGAGGATGCCATCTCAACAGCGCTACACACTGCATTAACCAACCTGGACTGTCAGAACTCATATGTGAGAATGCTGTTCATCAATTTTAGTTCTGCATTCAACACAGTGATTCCATCTATGCTGATATCGAAACTCAACCATTTTGGCATCAGCACATCACTCTGCCACTGAACTTTAGACTTTCTGTCTAACAGACCCCAATCGGTTAAATTAGGCAACCTTCATTCATCAACCATCACCTTGAACATAGCCTTGGCGTTCCACAAGGCTATGTTCTGAGCCCGATTCTGTACTCTCTCTTCACCCATGACTGTGTACCTGCCTATAGTACCTGCCCATAGTCAAATTCGCAGATGACACCATGGTGATAGGCTTGATTACAGACAATAATGAAACGGCCTACCAGGATGAAGCACAGCATTTGTCTTTATGGTGCCACAACAATAACCTGGCACTAAACACACTCAAGACAAAGGCCTTCATTATGGACTTCAGATGGACGAGGAACCAGGCTCACACCCCCATTTACATCAACGGAACTGCAGTGGATCAGGTGTCCAGTTTCAAGTTCCTTGGTCTCCACATTTCCAGTGATCTCACCTGGTCCTTGAACTCCTCCGTCCTCATCAAAAAGCCGCTGCAGCTCCTCTATTTTCTTCAAAGTCTGAAAAAAGCTCACTTTTCTCCCAGGACACTAGTGAACTTTTACCGCTGTACCATCGAGAGCATACTTACCAACTGCATCTCTGTATGGTACGGCAGTTGCTGGGTTGCGGACCGCAAAGCTCTCCAGCAGATGGTAAAAACAGCACAGCAGATCATAGGCACTAAATTACCTACCATCGAGGACATCTACCACAAACGCTTCCTGGGCAGGGCAAGAAATATCGTCAAGGAAGTCACCCACCCAAATCATGGACTTTTCAGCCTTTTACCATCTGGCAGACATTACAGGAGCCTCCGTTCCTGCACTAGCAGACTTTCCTGAGGCTGTTATCCTGATGAACACTATTCAGACACTTTAAATGAACATTGTACAATCATTTCACTGCACCTTCTATAAAGTTGTATTTCATTCATCCTTTAGTACATAATGCATCATCTACACAATATTGCTTTTTTTTACATGTTTTATATTTCAATATGTATATATGGTTACAACTTCCATAATCACAATGTTATATCACAGCTGCACTTTATGTAAATAATGTTATATATTGCACTTCTGGTTAGATGCTAACTACATTTCATTGGCCCTGAACTTGTACTCTGCACAATGACAATAAAGTTGAATCTAATCTAATCTAATCTAATCTAATCTAAGTGTGATGCCACTTTCTCCAGTCCCCTTTTTTTAAAAACAGGAACAACCACCTGTTTGCCAGTCCAAAGACAATGTTCCTGAGATCCATGCAATATTGTAGAGGCGTGTCATCCAAGACAGTCCCACAGTATCGAGTGCCTTAAGTAACTCTGGGTGAATCTCATCCACTCCTGGGGCTTTGCCACTGCAAAGCTTTTTCAGCACCTCAGTTACTTAAGCCAAGGTAATGGAATCTGACACCCCAGACACCTCTGTCCCTACCTCCTGCACAGGAGGCAAGGTGCTCCTTCCAACACCCAACAATACGCTCAGTCGAGTTCAGAGATTCTCTGGTGTGTGTGTGTGTGTTTGTATACTGCATTTATTTGTGTTTATATACACGTGGCATATCAGTTGATTGCAAAAATTTTCTAAACACATTTTTCCACTAAAAATTTAATTAATCTTCTACTTGAATGCTTTGGTTCAGCATGCAGTTTTCCAAGCGGCCTTAGAGGTTAGGGGTCGCATATCAAGTTAAACGTAGTTAAATGTACGTTATAGCTGGTGTGGTCTTTTAGAAGCATAGGTACGTTTAAGCCATGATATCAGGTTGTTTCCAGAACCTCTTTGAGGCTGCCCGGAAGTCATTCTCCATGGCCTCTCCAAATTCCTCCCATATTCTAGATTGTATTTCAGCAACTGCCGCAGCTGCAGCCTTTTTCGACTGCCGGTACCCATCCGCAGAATCAGAAGTTCCCAGAGCCAACCAAGCCCTAAAAGCCTCCTCCTTCTGCTTGGCAGCTTCCCTCACCCCCGAAATCCACCAAAGGGTTCTTGGGTTGCTGCCATAACAGGCACCGACAAGCTTTTGACCACAGCTATATGTAGCTTCTTCCACAATGGAAGTCTAGAACAGGGTTCATTCAAACTCCACTCCCCCTACCTTCTCCGGAATATGTTCTCCGGAATAAAGTTCTCTCGGAGGTGAGAGTTGAAATCCATCCCCACAGAGTCCTCTGCCAGCTTTGCCCAACACACCCTCACCATATGTTTGTGTTACCATGTCTGTCCGGCAGCTTTCTCCGCCATCGGATCCAACTCACCACCAGATGTGATCAGTTGACAGCTCAGCCCCTCTCTTTACCCGAGTGTCCAAAACATATGGCCTCAGATCAGAAGACACAACCACAAAGTCGATCATTGTCCTTTGGCCCAGAGTGCTCTGTAACCAAGTACACTTAAGAGCAACCTTATGTTTGAACATGGTGTTCATTATGGACAAACCATGACTAGCAGAGAAGTCCAATAACATCACACCACTTGGGTTCAGATCAGGCCGCCGTCCCTCCCAATCTCTCCCCTCCGGGTTTCCCAGTCATTGCCAACGTGAGCACTGAAGTCCCCCAGACAAAAACAATAGAGTCAGTGCATGGAATCCTCCATAGAACTCCACTCACTATCTCCAAGAAGGCCAAATATTCTGAGCTGTTGTTCACTGTATATGCACACACACAACAGTCAAAGTTTTCCTTTCTGCAAGCTGCAGCCACATTGAGGTGACCCTCTCATTTACCGGAACACACTCCAGCTGTACAGCCGCCAACTGGGGACTTGAGGATAGGTCCTGGTAACCCTCTCCCAAGCTGGGTACACTTTAATCCTTTCAAGATTTTCATAGATGTGCTTCTTGGATGATGTTTGTCTGGATCTTCACTTTAGGCCTTGGGAGACCATACTGGGAGCTACCAGTCATGAGACTACTCAAGCCCTTCCACCACTACAAGGCCCCAATCCAGGAAAGATATAGGAATATTTTAATTTATAATTCAACTGTCTGATTAATTATTTTCAAAATAGTTTTTATATCTCTGGAAGTTATTTACAGGCCATCGTATTAAAGTGTTATATTTTGCTTTATGAATTGCACTTTTGTTTTAGTTGTATTACTTTCTTAGACAGTTACCATTCTTTAATACTCTTCAGTGCAGAATCTCCTGACATTTTAATTTTGCCCAAGACCAAATTCAAGCTGTGTTCACAAAGGCGACCTGAGATGTGGTGAATTCATAACCTACCCATTTGATGAAGCAGGTTATTTCAAATCCTCAGGCACTGCAGGAGACCCATCTGCTGAAAGACTGCAGCAGCAGGCCAGCGAGGGAGCTCTCATCAGGTACTAAACAACTGCCTCCTTCTCCCCTGTGACTTGCTCTTTATTTCCAGCCAGGTTTTTCCTCAGCTAATTGACATAACCTGTTTGTACAGGTAGTAGTTTCCCAGCCAGCTCTACAGAGAAAGCCACTCGGAGCAAAGAGTGAAGCAGATAAAGGGCTGTTCTGTGTATCATTTAGGGAAATTCCCTTTAGTGGAGGATTTTCTGCTCTTGCTCTGTGACAGGGCTCTAAAAGCAATACATAGGTTTATATGCTTTACTCTTGTATTTTTTTCAGGCCCCTATCCTCCTAAACCTGCAAAAAACAGAGTGCAAGGTGGCTAGATTTTCTTTTTAATATATGAATTTTAAGGAAAATCTGCTCATAAGGAATTAGTAGTCACAATTACCTTTAACTTGTATTCCATATATATTCTGTCAATCATTGTTTTGAAGAAAGGGTGTAGAACTGATCTAGATACTTCACTGGATTGAGACTTGGTGACTCTGAAGGCCATGACATAGGATTTCCATCTACAACCCCAACATTAAAAACAAGCACACCATTGTTTTTCTTGTGAAATTCCCAGTTTGATGTGTCACATAACCGTCTTCCCATAGAAAAAACAAAAGTTGGATCCAAAATGGCCGAATTCAAAATGACCACCATGGTCACAACTCATCTTGAAAAGTTTTCCCCCTCCCATATACTAATGTGCCACAAACAAGAAGTTAATATCACCAACCATTTCTATCTTATTAAGGTGTATGCATATAAATGGCCCACCCTGTACAATGAATTGATTTGCAAATCTCACACTTATTTTATTAACAAAATTTTAACAGTTCATGATAAATATTGGTCCATTTAGAATTTGAGGGCAGCAACATATCTCAAATAAGTTGGGACAAGGCCACGTCTAACAATGTGTAGCATCCTCTCTTCTTTTAACAACAATCTGTAGACTGCTGGAGTTTTGGAAGGGAATGTTTTCCCATTATGGTCTGATGTAATATTTTAGCTGCTCAAAAGTCCTTGGTTTTCTGTGCCAGATTTTTCGTTTCACAATGCACAAGATATTTTATATTGGTGAAAGGTGTGGACTGCAGGAGGCCAGTTCAACACCCAGGCTCTTCTTGTTTTGGTTTGTCTTGCTGAAATATGGAAGGCCTTCCTTGAAATATGCCTGGATGGGAGCAAAGGTTATTCAAAAACCTGGAAATACTGTTCACTTATAATTCATTATGATTAGTGCTGGGCGATATGAGCACAAATGAATATTACAATTAATGTAACATTTTACCATGATTACGACTGTCATTAACGGGTGGACTGATGGAGGCGGACACAAATGCTATAACAGATTTATTCCAGATAAGAAATAGGAGGATAAGAAAAATGCAGTTTTTCACAGATTGTGCACATCTGCCCATCTTTGCTTTTGAGAGACTCTAGCTGCGACTCAATTCAGGGGCTTCATCCTTCAGGACGCATTTGTAAGTCGATTATGTCAAAGCAGCATGACTGGGCTGTCCCATTTCAGAGGCTCCTTCATATGTGGCCGGCAAATGCGTCCTTCTTTTCTCAAGAAACAAAGGATGCCACAGGACTATCTTTCACCAACAGAGATTTCCGTTGGTTCATTGTCTGCCAGGGGGATTTCAGAATATTGCAACATCAGCGGAGGACTGTGCTACACAAGAGTGTAGATTTGCTCTTGACATTGGTGGGGACCGAATCACACTGGCCATATTTGTTAAGGGGAGGTAGGACTCGAGTAGAGAACATGATTTAACCCTTTCTGCACCTCTAGGGTAATGAGACGTTGACAGATCGGGGTGTTTTTTATTTGTTTGTTTGTAGTGAATTTAAATTATTTGTGGGGACAATTCAATAATCGCTGTATATTTGTGGTAACATGTCACTTCTGCCCATGCTAATTCTATGCCCTTGACTTCAAATCATTAATTATACAAATATTAAGAAGTAAAATGTGCTCACATGTTTCCTTTGTTAAGGAGCAAGGAGCAGTTTATTAAACTGTGTGAAAAATGTAGTGTTTATCTATGAATTAACCCTTTTATCTCTCATTTATCTCCCGCAGTGTTAAACAACACTGGTCTGAGGTAAAGACACAGTGACTGAAGCTGTAGCAGAACACAAAGCGATTATTTCTGTAAAATGTTGTTTATAGGAGAGTGCTGTTGATCTCTGTTCATATCAGAAAGCTATTGGTTATGGCCTTTCCCCTTTCCATGATCACTGATCGCCATTTAATTTAAAGATCACCATTATGTGTATAGTGCGTTACAACTATTGTGTTGAGAGTACGTCGGAGAAAAGAGAAAGACAAGGAGCAGAGGGAGAAGTCACACAGCTCCAGGGACCTGGAGGTTCTGGGTTCCATTCCCACTCCGGGTGACTGTCTGTGAGGAGTTGGTGTGTTCTCCCCGTGTCCGCGTGGGTTTCCTCCGGGTGCTCTGGTTTCCTCCCACAGTCCAAAAACACACGTTGCAGGTGGATTGGCGATTCGAAAGTGTCCGTAGGTGTGAGTGAATGTGTTGACCTGTGCAGGACTGGCGTCCCCTCCAGGGTGTATTCCTGCCTTGCGCCCGATGATTCCAGGAAGGCTCTGGACCACCCGCGACCCTAAATTGGATAAGCGGTTACAGATAATGGATGGATGGATGGAAGACTACTACTACCAAAATCTACTGTCAACATTAGGTTTTTGTGAAAAAAAAAAAGAATGAATCTGTGTAATTATTACCACTATAAAAAGAATAACCAAAAAACAAGCATATAGAGCCACAAATGTGTTATAACTGCAAATGCAGTGAAAGAAAATTAAATCAAAAGGACTGTATCTGTTTCAAATTATGACATATTTATTTATCTTTTCAGTAAAATCCAGTATACACTCATCTCTAGCCATAATAAATTGGGAAAAATAATGAAGTGAAAGTTTCTGGCTCAGCCTTTAAGGCACAGGAGCCTGTCAGGAGTGAATAGGAACTGCGTTTAGTGACGATAACAGCAGTCAAACAGGAAATCCACTGTAGAGTAGACTGTCGAAGGACAGATCTCTGTAGATCGCGTCCTTCGAAGGATGCAGCCCATGAATTGAGATGCATCTTTTGCCTCTCAAATGCTCTTTTATTACTCATTCATGTGACTTAGCTGCAAATTGCTCCTCCAGTTTATTAGTCTCACTTTTCCATCATTTTGTTGCCCCTGTCTCAAATGTTTTGGGATTCGATGCTGACATCAAATTCTAAATGATTTAATATTTTTCATGAAGTTGTAAAATGTCCGATTTGTGAATAAAATATGGATCTATGAGATTTGAAAATGATTGCACTCTATTTTCATTTACATTTAATTACATCCCTACTCTTTTGGAATTGGGAGTATATTTCATATTTCAAACAATTCTGAAGACACTTTTGCCTTGTTGATTGGGTCACTGTTGTCCTGTTATGACAAAGCTGACCGTTCTAAAATAGGGAATCAGTGACCCTTCTTGTGGTCCCTTATAAGCAGAGCATAACAGAACACGTCTCCCTAATTGAGTCAATCATACAGGCCTTTCCTCTTTTTTGAATGTACACCACATATGTACTCCATTTGTGGAGTATAGATTAATCATTGGACTAATAATCAGACTACTTTTGTCCACATGTCTGTAGATAGGTTGAACTCTTAAATGTGCAAACATCTTGGTAATAAGAGGTCAGTGCACTTTAGCCCTTCTCAAATATTTAGCTAGATGTCAACAAATATGCCCAAGACAGAAATTCTCAGTCACATGAGAGACAATATTTCTAACTATCACATTAATGCACAGAGTCATTTAAATATGTACTTTCAATCTTTCAAATTCCAAACCCATTTTAATTAGGAAATTATGTTGCCTTTCCCATAGTTCTAAAATAAGACGTGCCTTTGGTCACTGTTCCTATTCAGTCACTTGCAAATTCAGGAGTCTTCGTGACTAAAGCTTCTCCTGTCAATTTCCCCCATAATAAACCTCTTTCAAAGTCACTTTGAATGATTTTTTCCTCTCTATGGTGTTCCAAAATTCCAAAAACAAGGTCAACTGGGCTTTATCAGCATGTTGTACAGGCCACAGAGCAGGATAGTATAGTAATATCTTAACTATAACTTGCAGCACATCTCTATGACAACCTCTCAGCTTATGTTTCAACCCTCATTTATGGAGGTTTTATGCTTATTTCCTATCTTTTTACAATTCTCTTTTGAATCTTAGAAGAAAGGACATTGTAATTGTGATGTGTTTGATTTATTGCTTGTCATTTACTCTCATATCTAGTCTTTGATTAATAGTCATACTAATATTATTACTAATATATGTACTAAAATTATTGTCACTAACAGTGGCTGGCTCATTTTCTTTAACAAAAGGAGTAAATAAGTGTAACGATAGAATTCCTACCTGATTTTGTGTGTGAGAGAGAGGGAAGAGAATAGGGCATATAGGCTTGGTGAATTAGAGAACCAACGCACTTTCTACAGGAGAAAAATAAAGCCAGATAGCCAGACCTGTATTACTGCCTTAAATCTAAGAGACAAGGTGCTGCATCATCGTGGTCATGCTGTGGTTAGTGTATTGATATTGATTTGTTCTGTCATTTTTAAAATAAGAGAAACGGAACCCTTGGTTAAAGTAATTTTAATACTAGAAAAACAAATGTTTGGGTTTTTTTCCAAAAACGTTTTTGGCACACCTGCAGCTACACTGTGTAACCCAACCTTGCCAAAATGACAAAAACATATTATTTTTTTCCATATGTAATGCTGTATGGGGTGATAAAACATACAGAGCAGTCTGACACCAACCCTCCAGATGCCAAAACCACATTTTGATAGGTAAATTGGCTATGCATCTGTGTCTAAAAGTGTGTGTGTGTGAGTGAATGTGTGAGTGTATGATACCTTGTTATGGACAGGCGCCCTGTCCAGGACCTGCATCGACACACTGCAAACTGAATGTAATAAAGCAGTTACAGAAAATGAATTAAAGAATGATTAAATAATATTAATCAGATTTTTGGATGTTGTTTACAATGAGGGCAGCACGGTGGGCGCAGCAGGTAGTGTCGAAGTCACACAGCTCCAGGGACTTGGAGGTTGTGGTTTCAAGTCCCACTCCAGGTGACTGTGTGTTAAGAGTTTGGTGTGTTCTCCCCGTGTCCGCGTGGGTTTCCTCCAGGTGCTCTGGTTTCCTCCCACTGTCCAAAAACACACATTGGTAGGTGGATTGGTGACTCAAAATTGTCGGTATGTGGGAGTGAGTGAGTGAATATGAGAGTGTGCGTCGCCCTGTGAAGGACTGGCGCCACCGCCAGGGTGTGTTCCTGCTTTGCGCCCAGTGATTCCGTGTAGGACGCACCACGGTCCTGAACTGTAAAGTGGTAACAGAAAATGGATGAAAGAATGAATGTTTATGATGAATTATCATCTCTTACTTGTTGGGTTTTTCATTGAGTTTCATTTTCAAGCAGATAAATATCACAGACTACCAGGATTGTCTAATGCTGATCCAACTTTTTCTGTTCCCTTGCTTTCTCTCTCTCAAATAGTCTGTTAGAATATGGTATTAGTGGTGCAAGAACCTGTTTTGGTCTGGTATAGCTGCAGATTTCTTCCTAACTGGTTTCCCTGCGTCTTGTTATGAAACAGAATGCTCTTGCTGGACTTCTCCTGGGCACATGGCCATTGACTACTTGCCTGCCAACAACACAGAAGAAGAGATGGGTAGAGAATGAGAGGAATCAACTGTTCCTTTGTTGTAAGTCAACAGGTCGCTCTCAAACGTGTGTATGTGTGTGTGTGTGTAAGAGAGAGAGAGAGAGAGAGAGAGAGAGAGAGAGAGGTTAAAGGAAAAAAAATGAAGGCAGAAGGAGGGGGGAGAAAAGAAAATCACATCTACTAGAGGATATAAACTTATTAAAGAAATAATTAAACTTAAACTTAAAAGAAATTAGGTTTAAATTTAGTGTTGAACAAAGGCATTTTGAAGGTTTTAACACAGCAAATATACCTCCATTCATTGAAAACATGAACAAACATGAGGATATTGCTATATTCCTTCTCCATAAGTAGGTAACATTGACTAATTTTTGTTGTAGCTGGAACTGACTCTAAATTCAGGAGAATGTTGACTGCATGAAAGTAAACAAGGATAGAAAGTGCTACACAACTCATGTAACAAATTAGTTTCTGTGGTAATTCTGTGAAGGACTGGCACCCTCGCCAAGGTGTGTTCCTGCCTTGCGCCCAGTGATTCCATGTAGGCTCCAGCCCCACTGTGTCCATGAACTGGATAAGTGGTTACAGACAATGAATGAATGAATGTAATACAAGCAAAAGTTCTCACCTTGTATGCCTGTTATATTTAAGTTTTCAGACTTTGTCTGAAAAGCAAATAAACAGGTGACCACTGACTTTGGATGCATGTGATGTATATGCGTAAACCACAGATATTATTTTTAATTTCCACAGAGATAATAATTTACCTTTTGACTGACTCTGCCCTTTTTGTCTCCTTGTAAAGTCAAACTCAACTTTTGTGTATATTACCACCTGCTGAAAGTAATGAGAACCTGTAGGCTCTCTGTGAGTTGTGTCACTGTCAGAGGCTTGTCAGACTCGCTTCTAAACCTCACAGTACATCAGTTCTGATAATTCCAGCTTTCAAACATTTTTAAAGACAATGGCACTATGAATGTCCATGTCCATATAAAATATTCCTGTCCATTAAATGAATGTGTTTTGTACCCTAATCATGGCTCTAATTAGGGCTATTTTACCAATTGTGTGCATGTTTTTGTGACACTTTTGAATTCTCATTTCAGTTTCTAAATTACAGTATTCTGTCACACATAGTCTGTTGGCAATCACATGTCTATTTGTGATATTTTCATCCCATTACTTTGGAAGCACATTTTCCTGCATTGTGTGAGTCTTAAAAGGACCTTTAAGCATTTGCAATCACTTCTGTGAATACACAATCACACTGTTCTTCACAAGCAGAAACAAGATGAAATGCACTTTCTATGAAAGCATGGCATGGACACAGGAACATATACAGACAGTCACGAGGAGTAAAATGTACAGGTTTGGTGGGGAGAGTATTGAGGAGTTTGAGCTGACTGCAGTTGGAGGTTCATATCACACTGGAATCAGTAATATACGGAGAGAGATTAGTCTTAAAATACTTTAAAAATGCGTAAATTTTAATCCACAAATTAAGCACGTCACAAATATGTTTCACAATTCACAAATGATCACAATCTGTGTCTCACTGTCTGCAGTTTGTACAAATACAGTTACATTCATAAACTATTTTCATTGCACTGTACATTTTGGATTTTGAGACTCTCCTTTTGCATTTCATCTGATGCAAATACAAATGTGTGTACACAGATGTGGCCAGCAGGCGAACAAAGCATCGCTGGGTGGCACTGTTGTTTTAGGACATGTGGTGCCAACATAAATGGAAACGCATTAGCGCAACATTTAATTTGGAAGTTTGAACAAAAAGGAGCTGAAATCAGGAGTGGGGGATCACTGCGAAACGCTTTTGAACAATGTTTAATGAAGAGTCCAGTGGAACTTCCCTAATCTCAATGCAGTCTAGTTTTGTCAAATAAAATACTTTAAAATCATCCCGTATTTGGATACTAATAGCTGTATTCCGTATTTTTGAGATTGGATTGTTAAAATGGGTGAATTGCTTCAGACAGGGAGCGACAGATACCCCACAGCTCAGAAACAAAATATGCACTTCTCATTGTTCATCACTTTTATTTAGCCAATCTGCAGCCAGAGTTAGCTGTCCATCGTTTAATGCGGCAGCCAATGGAGTCACAGTCCCGCCTACAGGGGGTTGTTTATGGAGAGAGATTAGTCTCAAAATACTTTACAAATGCGTAAATGTTAATCCACTAATTAAACACAAGTCACAAATATGTTTCACTATTCACAAATGAATACATCCCAATGTGTGTCTT